>NW_024354911.1:16803565-16929966 GCF_902729225.1 Pteropus medius
GGGGGGGGAAAACAAAGGCCAAATGAGGAGCTTCGGCTTTTCTCTCCATGCAGTGGGGAAGGATTGAGGGTCTTTGACTAGAGAGATGCCAGAAGCAGATCCGTTTTTATAAAAAGAGGACCCTGGTGCCACTGCGAAAAATAGACAATAGAGGGCAAGAAGAAAGCAAGACTTCGTGAAGTTAATGGGAATGTGAAATAAAGCCAGAGAAGTGGGAGCAGCAAGGAAGGGATGAAAGGGAGAGGCATTTGAGAGGCTGTATTCATTTGATGATGGTTGACAACATGTAGCAAAGAACGCAGAGGCGAGCTAAGAGGGCTCTCCCAGGCTGGGCTGCTGCATGAAGCAGATCGTAGGCTTAGATGAAGAGACTGGCCAGAAGTCCAGAGGCCAGATGGTGAGGGATACCTCTTTGCCATCCAAGAAGGCTTTTCTCCTTCCTAGAATGCAGAGAAGTGGAGCAACTGACCATCTGTTTTGCCTGCATGGAATGTCAAAATCACTGATTCCCAGACATGGGTCCTCAGCCTAGCAGCTTCAGAAGTCCTCAAGGTCTTTTAAAACAACTTTCAGGCACTTTTCCAGGTGATTCTGATCTGGGAACCCAAAGTGGGGCCCAGAAATCCACATTTTTGTAAAGCTCCTAGGTGATTCTGAGGCACAGCTGGACTTGGGAACTACTGTGGGACTTCACTATTGTGCTGGGAAATGTATACAAAACACAGGTTCAACACATACTTGTGCCAGTGAACACTGATGGCTCTAGGATTATAGGTTTCGATTTCCAGCAGTGTCTCAAATACAATGACCTTCACTGTGAGTGTCTTAGTTTGCCTTCCATCTTCAACTCTAATCCTCAGCAAGCATATCAGGAGATAGGAGAGGTTGCATGCTTGACGAGATACCCTGAACTCCCCAGAAGGACAATGTGCACACTCTTTTCACTCTTGTCCTCAATTGAAATAGAGAGCTTGGCTGTGTCACAGAGACAGCATGAGAAAGTTTTATTTCAGGGTGCCTTCAGTCTTTAGAAAACAAGCTTCGTAATAATACTACCTGTTTTCTGCCAGGCTTGTATAACACTCATAGCTAATATTATTTTTTATTTTACTGCTGTTGTTATTTTTACTTCTCAGAAAAATCATACAGTACAAAGGTAAGGCAGATGTTAAAAAGGTCCCTCTACACACTAGGTTCTGTGCGATTCGGCAAAGTCAGATAACCAGAGCTGGTCCTGAATCTGCTGTCCTCCAGAGCTCCTGTTCTGCTCCTGTGCCATAATGGAGAAGGGCAACATAAAGGCATTTTTCTCTCCTTGTAAAAGAGAAAAAATGGGGGGAGGGGAAATTATTTAAACACACCTCACTCACACTGCAATCACTGCATTGTTTTTCCTGTTGAAACACCCTGTTGGTTTTTAAATCCCTTTAAACCTACCCGGCACCTGTATGGCCTGGATCCAAGAATTATTAGCGAACCTCTCACTTTATATTTAGCCACATAGGAGTTTCTGTGACGGTATCTGGCTCTTGATTCAGTTGAAAATTTCAGAGCTTTCAGAAGTTTTCTTCCATAGAAGCTAGAAGCACGCAATGCTCAGATCTGATTTTTATTATTATTTTTTTTTAATTAAGCAGGGTGTTTCCCCCTTTAGTTCTTTTGCCGGATAAAATAGTATTGTGGCACAACCCCGAATCATTCCTCTGAGAAGGTCTTTCTGAGACATTGACCAAAAGAGAGAGCAGGGGAAGGCTGCCAGCAACTTATGGTATGTGAGATGACCTCTCTGCAGGGCAAGAACTGAGGCCGAAAACATAATGAGAACTTCCCAGCAAATTCATTATAACAAAGTATAATGTGAGCTCACTGGGCACAAAAATAAGCTGAAGGAAAGTGACTCCCACATAAGACCTAATTAAATACTTTGATGTCAGAAAGCAGAGCAGGGAGGGGTGGAAAATCAAATCCAACCAATGCAAAAGACCTAAATTTAAATGAAAAGAAGTAATATTTCCTCTCTCTCTCTCTCTCTCTCTCTCTCTCTCTCTCTCTCTCTCTCTCTCTCTCTCTCTCTCTCTCTCTCTCTCTCTCTTCCTTCTTTCCTCTCTCCCTCTGTCCCCTTTTCTTCCTTTGCCATGAAGGAAGAATAAGATTAAGGAACAATGGGTTGTAAATTCTTCAGCCAATTAGTCCAGTGACTTACTACTGTTTATAATGCACAGAATGTCACAGGCCGTTTTGCGGGCTCCCCAAGTTGGTTTGTTAATAACAGGAAGCTAGCACTTCTCAGTACAGTGGATCAGCTACACGTGAAAATAAATGCGAAAAACCTGGAGGGGAATAGCAGCAGACTGAGAGTAGCCTTGATTTAATTTAACGTGTGGGGGTCCACACACAAATGAGCATTTTAGTAGGCTTCATGGTGGAAGTTGCTGTCATTTGTAAAATATTCTGGCCAATTAGCTAATAGTGTGCTTGGATTTCTCCTGTTTTGATACAGTAATACTAAGTACATTGTGAAGCCCAATTATACAAATCATCCCCATATGCCATACCAGTCTTTCTTTATGAACTGTGTTTATAAATCCTGTGTGAGGAAATGTGTACTTCAGCAATTTAGACCATGTGTAAAAACATAGCCAATGGGATTGTCAAGAAAACAAGTTCCAGCCTAGGAAATCCTAATGCGTTCCGCTGGAATAACAGGAGGGTGCCTCAAGTGCAGTGCTCTGCTTAAGTACATATTGCTTTATAGTGTTTAACTGATTGGGGGGCTTCCGCTTCCCTCTCTGGTATTTTTATTCTTCTTTTCTTTTAGGATCCAACCTTGGAGTTTTGGAGAAAATTTGGGATTGGTCTTCTCTCGGGCACAATAGCTTCAGTCATTAACATCCCTTTTGATGTTGCCAAAAGTAGGATTCAAGGGCCTCAGCCGGTTCCTGGAGAGAGCAAGTACAGAACCTGTTTTAAAACAATGGCAACAGTCTATCAGGAAGAAGGGTAACATTCTTATTTTAATAAACGAGAAAGACTCAAGTATTGTTAAAATCACGGGTGTACTTCCATTTTGATAAGTCATTAAGCCCTCCTAATTGGGTTGTCTGAGAAGCTCTAGAGAATAGATGGCAAACTGCGAGATAACACAATAATGAGATGTTGACAAAATGTTCTTACACCATCAAGAAACGCGAGCCACCACCATACAATATGCTGCATGTTTATCTTAGAATGCTAAGATGAACTTTTTGCTTGTCATTTTGCATAATATGCTATTGCATATAATGTACCCTGTTAACATGTGGGCTGGAGAATCATTGTCTTCTCACTGTAAATCTAATTAAAATGTCACCTAATTATATTCTCCTGGGAAAATTAATCATGAGAGTTCTATGAAAGTACTTTTCTTTTCAAAATTTAAAGTACATGTCTTTTCTGCTGGCCTTTTTTTTTTTTTCCCCTAAGTCTTATTTTTGTCTCTTTACTCTCCTCACCCAGGTCTTATTCTCAAATAAACGAGTAATTTTTAATTACTTTTTATTTAAACTGCATCATATTTCCTTACGTGAAGACTGAGTTTGTGGTCTCTTAAATTTAATTACAAAAGTCATTTTGTCCATATACACAGCTGTCTTGAAAGTAAGACCTGTCTTGAAAGCAGAAACCATCATGCTGATGAAAGTCATATTTCTGATTGGATGAGACCAGCATAGCTTGGGTGAAAAAGAATTGATGAGCTCTTTACTCTTGTCCCTTGCAGAGAATATTTAGCCAGATATTGTCTCGTTTGGGATATATATAATTTCATTTTTTGTTTTTTTATAAATACTGGGTCAGCATCTCAATAAAGCTGAGGTACAACTCCATTTTATTTTCAGAATAAGAATGTTTATCTTTTTCTTCTGCTTATAGGATTTTAGCTTTGTACAAGGGCCTGCTTCCCAAGGTTATGAGGCTTGGACCAGGTAATAATGTTTTTATTACTTATATCCTTCCTCTTTATTGTTCTACTATCTTTTTTTTTTTTCTTGTGTCTATCAGCAACACAATAAAAGTTTATCCCACTGTGAAAGACAGAAACATTGAGGATACGAAGTTGCCTATGAGTATTCAAGATACCAGAGGCATCCATTAGAAATGTTCTACCTTTGTTTATAAGGTAATATTTATGACCTCGCTGGAAGCTGATAGAAGCCAAAGCCCAGCTTAAGTCAATAGGAAAGGATCCACAGCCAGTTAGAGTCTGAGTGAGCACCCACATATTTACATGGTGGCTTCTGGATGAAGGGGAGGATTTTCAGTGTGTGAGGGCCCTGCCCAATAAAATTTTTCCTGGTGCTCCTAGTTCATTCTTGCTCCTGCCCCAACGTCATTTTGAAAAAAAGATAGGGAGGACAACTTGCTTCCACAAACAGCAAGAGCCACTTGTCTTCACAGTCACCTCTGGGGAGTGGTGAAGCCTCAGCCTGGTGCTCACCTTCCTGGCCTCTGTCGGCATGGTGGTGGAGGCTCCTGGCTCTAGGCCTTACCTCAAGACACAAGCCCACAAATAAACTGGCTGCCATTCCCACAGGGAGAGTCAGCTGTCTCTATGTAAATAGATAAGAAAATAACTGCTGCAGATTCAACTGCCTGGGCAAATAGTCTTGGACTATTTGCAACCTGGTGAATAAGTATGGAAGTATGTACTAGACCACACATATTTTTTTTACCAGGCCACACTCACCTACTTAGACATCCTGGTAACCTCTCCTAGAACTTTCCCCTATTAACACCAGGGTTCTCCTCCCCTACCATACTCACACACTTGCACATTTACCTCTAGATCTCAACCCAGTGAACCAGCATTCCTATCAACCTGAGATATAGTCTATAAATTGAAGCTGGTGAACAGTTCACCCTTGTATTTAGAAAACACTCTTTAATTCCCAATCCATCTATCCCAACTTTTTTAGGCATTTAAGCCTGGATTTTGCTTCATATTTGAGATTCAGACCTGCTTTGTTAGTCATTGGCCCATGCATAAAAATGAACCCAATAATAATATTGGTGATTTAATGCAACTCTCTCTGCAAGTATGTGGTGTTTTCCCTTCACCACACAGTAAAAACCTACTAGTTGAACCAGTATTTGAGAAAATTGTAAGACTGTGGCCCTAATCTAGCTTTCTCAGGAGGGGATGGGCCTGCAAAGGGTGGTGACCCAGGAGAGTTTAACTAAAATGGTAATTGACTGGAACCTTAATCCAAAACTCTTTAAATAATCTGACCCCAAGTTTTGTTAGAGGCTTGCAAATGTTTGGTTGGCTTTTTAAATGTTTTTGCATGACGCGTTCTGTGTCACTGTGGTGTTAAATCCAATGAAAAGAGTCGCTGTGAATGTACTGTCCAGGCTAAACAACACTGTTGGATGTACTGTCCAGGCTAAACAACAATAACTGGACATCTCATTCAAAGACCTGGCTTCCTCTCTCATTCCAAACGAGCAAGTCCTAGCAACTACAAAGGAAACAAAGGTAGAGAGAAAGGTAAGGCTTTTGAGTTAAAGATAAGATTTTTTAAAAAAAGAAGAAGAGAGAGAGAAAGAGAGACGGTAAAAAGGAAAAGAAAGGTCAACCTGGAATTTTCATTCTTCGTCCTAGAGGAGCCTCTCATCTTATTTTTTTTTTCCCCACTGATAAATATCTCATCTTATTTTTATAACAGCCTTAGCAGCTATATGTGGCTAATGGTAGGTACCTCCCATGAAAGGAGAATCTTGAAGTCTGTGGTTTAAACTCCAAATATCACTAGGCTGAAAACCAGCCCAATTCCATGTGACCTTGTCTTACATTGTGAACAGTTAATAAAAGAAAATGCATTAATTACATACATATTAATGACCCTCTGTAGTGCATCCCTTCACGTTTGTCAGAGAGCTAAGAGGGCCACAGCAGCTGAAGGGAGTCTCATAGAATATCTACATGGGTTAAAACTGAAAATTACAGGCAGATAATTATCTTTGGTATAAGGTCACACAAACGTGTGACCTGTAGATTTTTTTTAAGTGTATAACAAAAAACTAAAATCAAAATCAAGTTCTATTTTTTTCCATCACAAGTCAGTCTCTCGTTCATGTAGCCAAATCTTCTCTAAGTTGTGCTGAGGATATTTGTTCACATTTTGATTTTGTGATATTTTTCACACGGGCATGAAAGGATAGAGATTATCTTAAAGGATATGTGCTATTTACTGTATCAGACAGAACACAAAATCATCCACATACAAATGCTCTCCTGATGTCTAGGTATTCAGCAGGCTCAGTGCCTGTTTTCCTGTATCATATTCTATTTGACATATTACGTAGCAAGCCTCTTTACAGCCAGTTATATAACTCTTCTCTTCTAAGACAATGGTGGTCTTATGACACCCTATCCCCACTACCAAATTTTCAAGTGCAATCCATATATGTCCTAAGCAGATAAAAGGAATGAAAGCAAAAGAAGGTTGAAAGCTAGTTTAGTTTTGCAATACAGATTTTTTAAATAGTCATAAGCTATTTTTCACAATGCAATTTTGAAAACTGTAAGAGAAAAACCAGACTCATTCATCAAGTACCATCTCAGAGATTTTCTTCTTGAATGCAACTACCACAATGCTAATTATGGACAGAAAAAAATAAATCCTTTGCCTACATACGAAGAATCTAAAGGTTTCTGTTCTTGGGAAAGCCACATGCCTTTACATGACTAAATGTCTATATTTATTTACTTTTAAAAATTAAACGTGCCTGAAAAAGAATCTGATGAGAAATGATGAAAGTTACAGAAACTCTAAAGGGAAAAATGTATTTGGAGACTCAAGATGGTCTTGATTTTGCTCTGAGAATTTTCCACAATAGTTTCATATCTATGTATTGGAGCTCCAGAAATGATTCTGAGGAGCCCCTGCCCAATAGGGTACATGAGACTTCATGGATTCAGACACCCAGTGGGAAAGACAACACTACCACACAAGCTTTACAGTAACAGCCAGCTCTTTCCTTTTCTAGGTGGTGCGGTGATGCTGCTGGTTTATGAATATACCTATTCATGGCTTCAGGAGAACTGGTGATTGTCTCTGAAGTGTTTTTTCTCCTTGAGATAATGGATATTTGCTATACAGTACCTTGAGAAGGCAAGACTATCAATCATCTAAGCCAATACAATTATAAATTATAATTGTACAATTATATACAATTATAAAGGGGAAAACATTCGAAGAACAAAATTTATTTTGATGCTTCAAAAATTATCTCTAGACTATTCGAGACTATAGTTTTGGCCATATCCATAAAACTGTGAGAAGAAACATAGTTTGAAGCAATGAGGTATGTAAACTGAATATTAAAAAATAGCCTAAGAATCAGCTGTATTTCTTTATAAGTTTCTAATAAATTTATAAAAGCAATATCAATTTCGTGACCTATGTTCTTCTTACATTGCTTCACAATGAAAATCCAATGTGTCGATAATCATTTTTTCCCAAGAGGTCAAGAAATGCTTAAAGAAAAAAAAAATTAAGCCAAAATTTAAAGTTTTTATAAGGAATTAAACTTTTCCGTAAATAGTATTTAAAAGTCACAAGGAAAATATTTTTAAAGTGCACAAAAATGGCCTTTCACAATGTTGACTTATGTGCACAAAAATGGCCTTTTACAAAGTTGACTTATGTAAATTTCTTGGTTTTCTTTAGTAATAATACACATCTCAGCTATATTTTTCTAAATCTACTTTATATTTTGCACTGTTGTTTAAAGCAGATCATATTTGAAATGATATTTGAAGTCCTTTATGATGAAAACATGAAGTTATATTAAACTACATTCCTTCACATAGTTCCCTATGAAAACAAGTTTCATTGCTGAAATATATTCATGTGAAATCACAAATTGGAACCAATCCGTTGGCCCATTTGTGCTGTCTGTATTTGCATGCAAATACTTTTGTTCAGAACTCTTACCTATGCCATTCTTAAAAAGAGTGTTTAGAGTAAAAGTATATTTCCAGGTTATTAATTACAAGTGACAGCTTCAGATGTGAAGTCTGCTATTTGCAGTGTTAAAATATGTATTATGCAGGGGAAAATGTTTCAAAATAGAAGTACATTCTTAGCATTTCCAAAGATTCCTGTATTAACATGCACTCCAAAAAATATCTCCTTGGCCTTGATATAACCAAACTTGATTTTATATCTGCATCCAGAATGATGCTACTTCAGTAGCTAAAGTCAACAAAAATACCTGCACGTTCTAGATGACACCTGTTCTTAACTACTAATATGAGATCTTTCTACCGTGAGGCTATGTCACTAAAGCATTTTTAGAATAAAAAATAAAAGATAACATGGTAAGTATTACTTTTTATTAATTTAGAGCATTTGAAGTATAAAAATAAAGGCTTTTTGACATACTGTATATACATATACAGCCTTCAGTTGTACATCCTTTCCAACGTGTTTGATTTATAGTTCAACCCAGTATTCAATAAGAGGGTCATTAAAAGTAGGAAAAAGCAAGAGAAATAAGAATGTGTCTGTTGTACAACTGCATTTTATCCTTGCAGGTAATACTCTTGCATCCTGTGAGAGAGAGCATTGCCCACATAGAGGCCATGAAATTGAACCTTTAACCTCTCCATGTGGATGGGATGGAAAAGGATCTCTGAAGAGTGCATTTTCCAGTTTAAAAACAACACTTTTACCCCCTAAGAAACAGAGGAAATATGTCAACATTAACCAATAATAATAATGTTTAAAAATCAAACAAACCTAACCCCATATCCCATCCCATTTTCCTTCTCTATTTTTAAAAGTAGCTTTAAACCATAATTTGCTTTGAATAGCAAATTGTATCTGGGGTTTCTATTGTCTTTTTAAATTTACTTCATATGAGTTCATTGTTGCTAAGAAAAGACCTAGCGGGAGGTGGGGCGGTGAGAAAAGGAAAAAAAGAAAACTGTATCATTAATATTAAATTTTTAAAAATACAAGAACCAGAAAAAATTATAAATAGCACAATAACAAGAGATTTCTTAATTTAGATAAAGAAAATAACATTTAGTTGTGTTTCCATAAAAACGACTGATTTTTTTTTAAAGACTCCTAATAGCCACCTCAAAACATCTGATAAGGAATCATTCTGTACCTTATGTCAGTTTTTCTGGACGGCAGGAGAGTCCCTGTACAGTATGGTTTTAAAGTTTCCACCCAAATATTGGACTAGTATCTTTGTTCTATTCAGTTTATAGTCTATTTTCTCACCAGACTGAGAACTCCAGATGTCAACAGGAGTTTTACAAGATCAAAGGAAGACTATGGCCCTGAGAGTTCATCTGCTGCTTCTGCTTATTCTTCTCCCGAAGTTATAATCCTCTGTTTGTAGCACTGAATTTCAGTTGCTTTGGAAATAAACGCAGTTCAAAGCTCTCTATAGGATATCTGCTGCTTGAAAAAAGCAATTCCTCGAACATAACTTGTATGTCAGAAATCTGCGTACTGTTTACATCCTAGTGATTTGAAAACCTAGCTAATCTAGCCATCTGAGTTTTAAATGAAGCCATGAAACCAATGTGACGGAACTGGATTGCCATGTAGTCTGTGCACAGCACAGATAGGAAGAAATCAAAATCACCGACGAATGCATCTTTAACATCCATATCTAGTGATGTGCCTTTTCAGTTATTGCACAGAATTAATACCCCAAAACTCCAATATATTAATTTTCCAATAGATGGATTGTACGAATGTTTTAAAAACGTATTTTCAAGCCTATATTGCCAAGCAGGAAGAACTTTCTAAACAGAAGAGATAAAAACTGTAGAATTTTGTCCAAGAAAATCGTTTTAAAATACAACACATAATCACACGCTCACACACACATATACCCCACAGCTCTATTATTAACATTAAAATTGGTCTAGAAAGATTTATCAGTTAAACTGTGTCCTGTAACTCCAGAAATGAATAAAGGGAATTTTTAAAAATTAAATAGCATTTGTATTTCTAATACCACCACCAGTTTACCTACATGTGAAACATGCTTCTGTACAACAATGTAAACTTCACAGCAAGCCATTTTTACATTCATTAGCGCAGAATTTTCCATATTCTTTAAATCACAACATAATTTTGGGCTGAGATTGCGGAACACACAGGTAAGCCAACAATAACAGTACAATTTAGTTTCACAGTGGTTTTCTTAACATAAAGTTCATTTTAAGTGTCTTTGCAAAGCGTTTCACATTAAACTTAAGTTTCTAAGTGACTTCCTTTAGCGCCTTCTTGTTCATATATGTTCCACCCTCTTGTCTTTATATGTTTGGCATGTGTGTTGTTTGATTAGAATACAAAATGGGAGACTGGCTTGTTTTATGTTTTTTTGGATTCTCTGCTGTAGAAAGAAAGGGTCCTTCATGAGATGTTGAAGCCTTCACTGCACACACAGAATCTGGGGCAAGTCCAGGTCCAGGAGCCCGAGCAGCCCACCACCAAACAGAGACAAAGATATTGCCAGAAAGTCATCTTTGCAAAAAGAAAGAAAAAATAAAGGGGTGGCGGAGGGGAGTATCCCGTGGAATGAAAACACAAATGTACCATCCAACATCCATATTTACAAACTAATAGAAAATATAAACATTATCGTATTTGGAACCAAGTCAAAACACCAGGAAGAGCTAAATTCAGATATTGCTTGTGTTATACATATATTCTCCAACAAAATAGGTCATCTCTTAAAAATAAACAAAAGATCACTCAAACAGATCGATTATTGATTGGTTTCCTAATGATGAATTAAAGCTTATTGGTCACCTTATTTGATTAGAGGGTATAACATAACTTTTTTTCTATATGTATTTTCCTTTATTAATTTTGCAAAATCTCAACAATTGCACGTTTCAAAAGTTTAGGCTGATTTAGAATAAATATACACATGTGGTTTTACCAAAGACTAATTTTAAAAGTTCCTTAAGCCCTTTGAGGGGTGCAGGTTTCTTCACTACATTAAAACAGTGTGTGGGCAACACAAATGTCTCTCATTCAGTCCTTAATATTGCTTTTGTTTTTAAATCCTAAAGTCATGTCAGGTTTTCTGTGAGAGAGAAGGATGGCAAGAAATATTTAAGTGTCATCGGCACAAAAGATGTGAGTCCGTAAAGCCAGCTCTCCAGGCAGAAGGGTTGAAGGGCAGGAGGGGCGGGATCCAAGACCAGGGAACAGGGGGAGGGTGTGCTGACAGGGGGAACCCCGGTGAAGCTGTTGCAGATGGAACTTCCCATCAGAGTGCAGAAGCTGTGACAGAGTGACTACCTTCTCTGGCTGCCTGCATTCCCTTGAACGCCAGCGATGCGGGAATGTCACAGTTGTGGGGGGAAAGTGGGGTACCGCTGGCATGTTGCCACCCATGTCCAGCAACATAACCAGAAGGAGCAGCACTGTAGGTCATGTAAGGCGACACTTGGGCTGGGGTAGGATAAGGAGCCATGGTGGATGCTGATACAAAACTGCTCACAGCTGGGAGACCATTTGGTGCCTAAGAGGAGTAGGAAAAAAGAAGAGGTGAAAATAATCACATTACAGTAGTTGACATTTCATGGGTTCTTAGAAGGAGACTGTAAGTTCTGAGTAGTAGCAGCTAACAATATTGACTCTACTTTCTGATTCTTTTTTAGATTTGACCTTAATTATATTTTAAATGCATTGACAGTCTTGCTTCTTAAACGAACAATGCCAAAAGACAAGATATTCTTTCCACAAAGCTTTTGAGAAGGCTACAACCAGAAAATTCACAGTATTTGCTTTGCTATTTGGTACTATAGAAAGGCAAAGTAGGGTGAGGAAAGAATTAATGGTGGTTAAATACTCTTAGAATCTGTTCAGCCCTCCATATGCCTTTGTCAGCCTTCCCCCATACTTCGGTTTTGTTTGGCTCTTTTGTTGAGGCATTTGCGAAGGGCCTGGTTGGTGCAGCTTTCATTTCCAGTAACGAAGGGCACAGAGTGTGCGCTGTCAGTTTAGAAACTCAAAATGAGCATGACCTTTGTTAAATAAAACATGGGCCATATTTTAAAACATCACGAGTTGTAAATAAATGCCTATTGGACAAAGGAGTGCAAAATTAGGCAGTTGTCTTGTAAGCATTCTTAAATGAAGATTGGGACTATTTTATCAAAAAGGAAATTGGCTATGGAAATACAAAAGAACTGTATATGTGTGGTTTTGAAATTAGAAAATTGGCTTGCAAAGTTTTGGGGCCCTGTGATGTGAAGTTTTAAAAGCCACAAGGATAAAGCTCTTGAACTGAATTTAAATGTAAAATCTTAGTTTGCAAACAAAATGCAGCAGTCTGGCAGGCAAGTCTGACTAGAAACCCGTACTCTTGGCATCCAATTACTGTTGGTGTTGTTACTATTAACGACACTAAAAACAGCCTGATTTTTGATTCTGGCATGAACACTCTGCATCCTTCTTCAAGTAACTTAATTTTCCTCCTTCAATTTCTACATTATTTAGAAATAAAGAGTAAGTCCTGTTTTTCTGATAGTGATGTGAATGAATTAACATGTCAACATATTTCCTAGTGAAAGTAAAATGCAAATAATAGTTATTAGTAAAATTGATTTAATCCTTAGAGGTAAGTAAAGCAGACATGTTAATTAACACTTTTCCAATTCAACTGCAACATAGGAATTGTCTTCTAATTTAAATCATTTGTTGATTATTTTCATTGATGGGGTCCTCAGAAATGATTTTCTCAATTTATAGTAATACTTGGAGTAGAGTATATACATGAGTGACTTAACACTTCTCTGGCTTTCTGACAAAATAAGAATAAAAGTAGAGGGGTTAACTTGTGTCCTTGGTCTGTAATAACATACACCGCATATTCTGTTTGTCAAGTTCCCATCCTTGGAAAACTGGGAAAAGGGAAAGGAAACTAAGGCTTCCTGAGTATGTCCAATGTCCTGGTACCAAGAAATAGCCAACATATTTTACGAAATAATGAGAATTGATAAATTGCAGCTCATTATAAACTACTGGGTTTATAATAATTACAAGATAATCTATAAGTACTACAACAGAATGTTCAATTAAAATTAAAATGTATTACAAGGGTCCCAAAGGGCAATACTGTATTTTTTAACAAAGAAATCATTGCATATCACATTTGAATATAAATGAAATCTTATCTTCTTTTCATAGACAAGAATACAGGTAAAGGAATTTAGCCATTCACCCCAGGCCAATTGGTAAGTCAGTGGTCTTGTGTTAAGAGAAGTTATCATCCCTGTCTAATGCAGGATCCTCTGTAGCAAAACATTTTCTACTTTTGCTGGACAATTTAAAAAGACACAATTTAATCTCAAACCACAACATCTTTTGAGATAACATCTGGTAAAAAGGTTCTTTCTTCTTCTAGAACCCTATTCTCATTGCTAGATCCTCATTCTGTTTTCCTGGAAAAAAAAATTCCTTCTTTCTGAGAATAACTCATTTGAGAATGGCTCAAGGGAGACACTTTAAGGCTTTCAGCAGATAAGTATGAAGATAGCTATCAAATTGCAGAAGAAATCTAGCATTGCATAGAGATTATAATTCTGATCATGTTTAGTTAGGATTTTTCCCAATAAACTATGAGAAATTAGTTTGGAAAGGAATTGTTACAATTCAGTTATAGAAAGGCCTGCATTTGGCTTCTTCTATTCTAGCATTAATATTTTATCCTATTGATGCCAATGTGTGCCACGAATCATATATTAAAATGTTAGGATTAAAATGTTAAGGTTAAATCACTTTTAAAATAATGAAAAACTTTGGTCAACATTTTGCAAATACATAAGGTTACACTATTTAATATTATAAATGACAGAAACACCATTCTAGTTAGCAGGAAAAAAATATATTGGTGAGTTCTCATTTTCATCACAGCTAAATTTTTCCTACTTGTTCTGTTTTCTTTGTATTTTTCTATCACCCAAAATTACGGTTCTCACTGAAATACTTGCTTTGTCATTTTCCCTTTCCTCTTCTTACACCCTTTCCTTGAAACCACTGCTCCTTGGTGTGCCCCTTTATTTGAGACTCCTCAGGTGTTTTATTGCAGTGTCCTCAATCCCCTTACATGCACCCACTTCTTTTTTGCCCAGAGACGCTCCCCCTGAGAAACCAGGCTGGGTGAAGCTCTCATTTTAGATGCTGTTCCTAGGATTTAGAGGAAGGTAGAATATGAGATTCAGGCCCACATTCTCTTCAGGTGCCTTACGTATTCTATGACTACATTTGTTTGTCAAACGTAAAAACACTACTAATTTTTTCCATGTTTTTCCAATTTCTCAAACTTAAGATGCTAAACTTGCTTTTATGTTATTATTCCTCTTAGGATTAAATATTTCAAAATTCTCTAAAATCTGTGATATATTTAGAATAATTTTAGTGATGTAGTCTCCTCTATTACAGACAGGAAGGGTAAGAAGGGAAGCTTGGGGAAGTTTGACCTCCTCGTCTTGTACAAAAAGGCAAGAGGAGGCTAAAGTGTTTGCTTTAAAAAAAAAAAGAAAGAAAAAAGAAGAAAAATAGCTCTCAGCTTTCCCTTAGGTTAAGTAAGTTATGACCCAGATTTGGAGTGAAAAGTTTTGTCTTAATTTTTCATTTTCCTTTTAAGTTCAGATTTAGAAATTTATGGGGGGAAATGGTATAAGCAAGATGAGAGAGCAAACAACATACTTTAAAATGTACCTGCTACCTTCACTATTAATTTGTTCTAGTGACCCAATAAACACATCAATTTTCTCACTATTAATTTTGAAATATGTCATTAGTAAAAGATATAAATTTCTACTAAGTAAAGTAATTGTTATTTATTAAGCAATTACTGAAGGAGTAAAATTTTCCACCGCAAAGGAAAACAACTACAGGTAGCATTGATGTTTGTTTATTCTTTCCAATAAAAGAGTACATGAATTAAACTTCCCAAATCTGTTTAATGTTTTCAGTGAAGGGCATGTAATTAATCTGAAAAGGTAGTTAGGCTGAGTAGAGACTACCAAATGTACACCATAAATATAGTGGAAGCAAACATGCTAAATTACTCTTATTTAATTGGATTATAAATATGATTTATAAATCAACCAACATATGGAATCCCCAGGGAAGGGTAAACAAATTTTCCAAATGAAACCCCAGCAATGGGCGTGTAATGGAAATCTCATTTTTGAAAATGATTTTACCTAAAGATTCCATTAATAAGACCTCAATCCATCAACCCCTTTTTTATGTGGATCTTCCTTGAAAGCCACGAGAGAATCTGTACAAGGGTCCTCCCTGAAGCGAACTATCTACTATCTAATTTTGAGAATGAGATTTACTAATACAAAGTAAAATAGACCAAATTGCATATCTTGAAAAAAATAAGCCACTTGCTTTGTTGAATATTTTTAGAAAAAGATTTTATTCCATTGACATTAAAGGAAATAGTCCAGAAAAATACATGAGATGCAATGTAGTCTAGTTAGAGTTATCACAAGAATAAATGAAAGCATGAGTTTTCATTTCACTTGTTCTAAAAAGTTAGAAATATAGATTTGCCAGTTTTTAAGAATATGTTTTTAAATGAATATGTTGAGAAGCTGTATGGCAGAAAGCTAGATTGTAAACAGTTTGAGAAAAGGGATTTGCCTTAATCATCTCCTATCTCCACAAAACAGGACACCTTAAAGGTGTTTCATAATCATTTATATACTTATGTTAGTGCAGCCTTTTGAAAGCAAAAGATTTGATACTCTTGCTTTAAAAAAAAAAAAAGACATCCTTTATTACAAAACAAGCATTACACTTTAAGTAAGCAAAATGAATAAAGCTGTTGAAAAAAGTAAATAAAAGTTCTAACCTAGCCATTTCATTAGTTGATTTATGGTCGTTCCATTTATTCCCACCCCCAAGAAAATGGAAATGCATTAGTAGCCAAACACTTACAACCATGAAAAAACTGGTATGACAACTGTCTGGCAATTAGAGGTTACAGACTATTCTTCAAATTCTGGTCATTGTCTACTCAACATTTTCTCTCTTGAAGAAAATGCAAATAGCAGTGCCAAGTCCTCTACCCACAATCTTTCATACACTCATCAATTCTACCTGGTCCTCCCCTTATGATAAAGTGAGTTTACCTTGGCTTTATAACTAAATAGATTAAGCCACAAATAGAGATGTGCTTCACCTAGAATTTCATCCTCAAAATATAACGTAAGCAAGAAAATGGTTTGGATCTAAACATAAACAGGATTTTCTCTCTTTTTTGTGAAATCATTTTTCTGACTGTTGTTCTACCCTTCTTAATTCATTATGCAATGACTTAGTAAAACAGATCTGATCAAACGAAATGACAGTTGTAAATATGGTTTCAATATTAATCCAAAATTATGCTTAGTTATCACATTGGGGATCCAAATGTCTCTAGGTAATGCAAAGCTCTTATTTAAATTTCTTTTTTCTAAGTTTTATGTTTCCAAATGTTATTAAAATTGATGTAGACTTAAAAATTTTTAATCACTTTTTTGTATTTTATATTGCACCTTACTGATACATAATCATTAATTTTGTTTTTAAACACTAATAGTTAAAAGCTAAACAAGTCAAAGAATGTTTTTCATAACAGATAACACTGTGAATTTCAAAGACTATACTGGCATTTGTCTAAGATTGCATTCTTTACAAAATTATAATTTAACATAAAATTAACTTCATTCAATATTAAGAAAATCCAGCGCAACTTCATTTAATTTTTCACAAAAACAGTATGTCTACAAGGACAGCCAGTTTTTAAAATAATGCACTAGAAAATTATATTTGGTATTCTGAAATACTACATTTCAAATACAATATACAAAAACTAATGCTTCATAAGACTTTCAGATTAATTTATGTCTCCAAATTCAACTATTTTCACACGTCTGAACTTTTTCTTAAGTTCAAGTATTTATAGACTTCATTTCTGACATTTGAATTTGTATAATGTATATCAAACTTGCTGTATGAGTTAATAAACACTATCCCAAAATGAAGTTACTCAAAGTTTATAAACCTACCAGATACTTTAGAGTACCAAATATACAATATTTTTTTTCTAAGAAAGTATGCTCAATTGTAGAAAATTTTTCAAAATCTGTACAACTGTTATAAACTTTAAATAAAATGAGGCATTGATTCACTAAGTACCATGTAAAAGGGTAGTTATATCCCAACCCATGATTCTCTGTTTTTTTACCCTGCGATTACATTCGATAGAGGTTTTATGCTTTCAACATAAGAAAACCAGCCGTTAGGAACCAAAGAATATTATTGCCATTCGGAATTAGATGAGATTAGAGAGTTCTAACCTAATATAAAATGTGGGTGAAAAAAGCCAAAATAAATAAATATTCTTCTCCTATTCTCAGAGGTAGACAGTAAGAATTTCTGAATAGCACTATAAAATATCAATTATGGTGTAACAGTAACGTGTAAAACAAGTTTGAATATTCTATTCTAATGTTTCAAAACAAAAGATAGGCATGTGTGTAACATATATGCATACGATTCTAATTACTAGCAATTGGGCATCTTTCTTTGCATTTTACACTGAAAATGGAAACTAGATTATGGTACTCAATTCTACCTACAATCAGTTGTCAATTCAGCCTCTTTGGAAATTTTACAGGTGTCTTCTGGGAAAAGATTATGCTCCTGTGATTCTGAACTTTCAATTTCCTTCTTTATATACTAAAATAAAACTGGAACCACATAATATTGCACTATTTAATAACAACCATGAGTGCCCTGAAAGTATTATGTGTTAAAATTTTGAGAATATTTTTGCCAAAGATTTCAAATTTTGTTTATAATACGAATAGATATATATATATAACAAATATATATATATATATAATATACCTTACCTTTGCATGTTTATGAGCAAGTATTAAATGTGTAATTTTACCCCCAAGGACATCAATGTCTGAATTCCAAATGTGCTTACGAAATGACATAGCCTAAATTTATATGTCTACAAAAACATACATTCAGCATTAAGCACTATTTTGATCAATGTAATAGAGTAACCATTGATTTAATTGTGCTTAGAAACTTTTCCAGTTTTGAAATTTTACATCATTTGAATTATCTTACTATATGGCAATGCAGAAGATGAGCATATTGTAATTGAGAACTTTCCAAATGTAAGTTTGACATAAATAACTTTCTTGTGGAAAAAAGTTAACTTGTTCTCTTAAGTATTTAGAATAATTATTTAAGTTACTTGCTTTTATAAATTTGATAATTTAGTGATTTAATATTTGGTGTATAAAATGTAATCAATTTTCAGTGCTCGGAATATACAGAATAGATTATTTGAAACTATTCTATTTTTATTTTTTAAATTGATGGGTTTAGTTTTGTATGTGTAAGTTAATCATTTCTAAACAAGTTTATATGCTAGAGCTATAATTCAAGAAAGATAAAAAATCAATCGTTTTTTGATTATGACATTGCTTTTTATATAAACGGGGTTCATCAACTATATGTGAGAATTAGAGACTATTTTTCAACTCTATACTTTACTATGTTATTCTAAGAAATGATGACCTAATGAAAATTAGGTCATCCTATTGTTTGTAACAAAATACCTTGATGCTCTTTGGCTATTAGTTCTCTGAACAAAGTATATTCTGACAAAAAAAAAAATTGTTTGTAAGTCAACCTCTAACTGCCACTTACAACCACAGTTAATATTTAATGAATGCTTACTATGGTGCCACATGGTTGCATTATCTCATTGAATCTTCACTAAGTCTCTTGAGGTTGAGACTATTATTTCCCCCATTTTACAGATGAAGAAATGAAGGCTCTAAAATAACTTTCTTAAATGGTGGTGGTGCTAGAAGATCAGAGCTCTGAACCATTGTACATACTGTCTCTTCTTAGAGGCCCTTTTGTAAAAGAAAGTTACAAACTTTCTTATAATTTCTCGCTGGCATTCTTAACAGTAGAAACAGACTTAGGAAGGGGACTTTCTTTCTTGCTATTTTCTGTGATATTTATCAGGGGAGAGCTACTAATATGTATCTGATTTTAATAAAATAAGAGAAGAAAGAGGAAATTGAAATGGTTTAGAGAAAATAACAAGTAGGATTTTTTTCTCAAGTAAATAAAACTAAAGTTCCATTTTACATAAAAAGCTGGCTTTTACAGTTAAGAAAACATTGAAAGTTTGAAGACTTCAAAAGAATAAAATGAAAATGGGTATTTTGAGTCTTTGCGATTGGAATTTGGTATTAAGAAACTTGCGAACCTACCTAGCTCTGCTCAAAGAAACCCTATGATGCTTTAAGAGCCCCCGTTTTTGTTTTTGTTTTTTGGGTTTTTTTTTGTTTTGTTTTGGTTTGGTTTGGTTTTTTTGAGAGAGAGAGAGCGAGAGAGCTTTGGCTTTGAATTCCTGATTCTAGCGTGGTGATGAATTTAGACTCAAAACTCTTGGGCTTTTGTTGTTGTGGTTACTTAATCTTTCTCATGAAAAAAGAAAAGAAAGAAAGAAAGAAAGAAACGCGGTGCCTTAATTTTTCTTTAGGAGAGTCGAGGGAGGGACAGAGGGGAAAAAATTAAACGGTCCACAGCCAGTCCGTATAATTTGAGGTTTTTCTCACTAAGCTCCCTTGGGAGGTTACGACATGACCTTTAATCGGGAAATGGCAATTTTATTAAGTTTATCTGTTTGCCCTCCTCTCACTACCGCTGGACAAACCTCGCTTGTTTGCTTGCGGGGAGCCACAGCGCGCGCAGGGTCCGAGCGTGGGCACCCGCAGCCTCAGGCCGCGACCTCTGGCGTGCGCTCGGCGGGCGTGGAGACCCGTCGCCAGGCCTTTCGGAAGCGCAGTCCTCGGGGAACCCAGCCCGGCATAAAGGGCTTCCAAACAGGCCCCCGAGGCGCTTCCAGGGCTGCCCCAAGCCCCGGGGCCCCTGGCGGGGGTCAAGGCCTCAACTCCGCTCGCGAAGGTCGGGGCCTCTGTCCTGCCCGGGTCAACCCGGGATGGGGCCAGTGCAGCGACGGGAGGTCGGCCTGGGCTTCCCCTCCGTCGAGGCTCAGAAAGCGACACGGGTCCTCCATCACCGAAACCCCGCCGCCACGCGGCCCACCGGCGGGTCCCTCGCTTCCTCACCTGCCCGTACTTGGCTTCTTGCTCCAAGGCTCCCTTGTCCAGCCCGTTCACCGCGTGCGGGGCGGAGGCTGGGAAGTTGTTGCGGCCCAGGCTGCTCCACTCCTCCACCTTGGGGCTGTGGTACGGGGAGCTGTCGCTCACGCCTGGGGAGGAGGAGAAGGCTTCAGGCTGGAGGTCTAAACCGTGCGCCCCTGCCTGAGACGCGACCCGAACCCGCGACCAGCGAGCGCTAGGGCTCCGACCTCCGTCCCCTGCCCTCCGCCTTCAGGGGCACCCGGCGCAGGCGCGGCCTCTCCAGCTTCCAGCCCAGCGCCGGGTGAAATCTACTCCCCTCGGAGTAGGCCTCTCCCAGGTCTCTTACCCACGCCTGCGGGAAGACTTTTTACTTTTTTCTTTCTTTCTCTCTCTATTTTTTTTTTTTTTTTAACAACGGCCTTTGATTTCCTTCTCCCCTACTCGCTCCCCTGGAGAAACGAGTGGAAGGATCCTGAGTGTTTTGCCAAAATTTTCCCAAATCAGGGAAAGAATCCGGGAAGGTGGATGTGCTGTTCTCCCAGTCCTGACCCAGCGTCGACTTGGAGTTGACAAAAGTCTGGGACTGGTGCGGATCGAAGAGGGAGAGAGGAGTGTCCTGGCCTAACCTGGACCCCTGTGCTGCTGCGCAGACACATCCAGTGAAGTGCTCCCTAGGCTGTTAGGTACCTAGTAGTTATGTCAATAGATGGAACAAAAGACCTGCAAAATTCTTTGCAAACAAATAACTAAATGCTACCCACAATACACATGCAAAATATATGTGCATAGGATTCTGCCTTGTGTGTGCATATCTTGTGTGTGACCAACCTCGATGCTCTCTCTATACATTAAATATGTGAGCTTACGTGCATATGACTCAAAAAATAAATACTACAGTTACTATTGTAAATGTCCGTGGTAAGATTATAGAGAGGGAATTATTTTGTTTTTATATAAAAGTTTAAGAAAATGAAAACAGAACTGAGTGTTTTGAAAAAGTAGTAAAGCCATCAATTATCCTTTATGTTCTTACTAGAGATGCAAAGAAAATTATATTGTGTGAACTGATTACCACAATACCTAGGGGTGTGCATACTAAATCATTGGTATCTTTAAGTAACCAAGTGCGGTTTTAAAGAAAAGATGTTTGAAGACTATGAGCAGTGTGTTTTTGTCTCTGGGATCTATGGTTGGAGGACCAAAGTTTGACAAAGCCACTACAACTTGATTTTAAACACATCCATCTGACACAGTGCTTGGAAGCAGTGATCATTTTATGGAAATGATCACTTATAGAACTAATCATTTTATAGTCACACGTTTATCAGAAAACAGGTTGTTTAAGCTGGCATCCAGAATCAATAACATCTAGAATAAGGAGTTACTCCTCTCCGTAATTCAATAGTTTTCCAACTGACATTTGGTCTGATTGTAGGATCCCTAGGGAAGAAAAGTTTTCTTTTCAACCCTGTCAGTCTTCTTTCACTATTCTTCCCCCTCTCCAAAGAATTATATTGTGTTCCAGTTTGCATCAGGAAATTGTATTTTTGGCCCAGAACTGCCAGTCTCTCTTGGCCTTTCTGGACAAAAGGCAATCGGTGGGCACAAGCCTAAAGTTATCTTAAGAAATTGAGATCCCCCGGCGAGGCCCCATTTCTGCTGATCTCACACTTTCCCATGAACAGGGGCTTCCTTTAAATGTCAGTAAGGTCAGTTTATCCTATAAATCAAGGGCAAACTCTCTCCAACTAAAGCTCCAACCAGCTCCGAATAGGACAAAAGTGAACTCTTAGATCTTGTAAATTCACAATCAGAGAACAAGAAGATGAGAAATTTGGGCTCTGCTTTAATTACTTAAAAAGATAATTGTGACAATGTGATGGTAACCAAGAAAGGCAGGAAATAATTAAAGGAACGATCCCCTTCCCCTTTCCTATTTAAGTTTTCCTCTTTGCCTTTTAAACTTTTAGCTGAGAAATTAAGAAGATAGGCTCTTTATCTCTGCAACATTTAAATTCTGCATCTAGGGCATTTTGACTTTCTTTTTCTCACTACTGAGAAACAAGTTTACCCCGTTTTGGTTTTGTTTAAACAACGCAGTAAAAGAAAACAAGCTTGGGTCTTGAAGAAACCCGTAGGAACAGGAGGACTCGGGGAATCGTTCTGACCTAGCAGAAAAGACACCTAGGACACTGCAAGGTCAAGGGTGAGAGAGGAAAGAAACAGTGGGGTGGCACTATTAAAAACGTACAGGGACTAGATGTTCACTCGCATTCCCAGGCACGGAGGGACCCTAAACGGAAGAGGCAGGCGCGGAGAAAACGGGAAAGAACAGAAGACAGCAAGGGAATCGCCAAGCATTTAGTCTCCAACACAACGCTGGTTGGTGCTGCTTCCTAACGTATATAGTGAAGTCTGTTAAGGTAAAAGAAGGAGGGAGGAGAGGGAAATAAAGCAGAAAGTTATTCCCAGAATGAGCAATGCAGTAACTTGCAAGTTACTAGTAGTAACTTCAGGACCTCCGTTTCCGAGGAAAATGAAGTGAAGCATAAGAACGAAACCAATTAGGTGACATTTGAACTTCCTGCCTGAGCAAATTTGGCCTGATTGCCAGAATCCAAGAATACTGCAATTTCCACAGGGTGCCCGATTCCTCGCGGCCGCGTCTGATCCCAAAACAGGCTGCCCGCAGCGGTGTCTGCAGCCTGCAGCCCCAAGCCTGCTCGGGCCTCCCGGGTTGCGCCCCAAGTCCAGCCCCGGCCGCGCTCCCCAAGTGAGCGAACCGGTCTGAGGCAGCCCCAGCGTGAGAGGCGGGGGAGGGTGGAAAATGCGAACCATGTGTTGGGGATGGGGAGAATGTGTTGGGTCTGGTAGTTTGAGATGAGGCAGGAGACTGTGTGTGGCAAGGAAACGAAGGGCATGAATTTCAAGTTAATGAGATCAGGACACCCCCTGGGAGGACTCCTTACATTTCTAAAGGAAAAAGCCCCAGGTGGTGGGATAGACGCGGGCGGAGGCCGCAGATAGATACACAGGCGAGGGTGGGAAGGGAGGCTCTGCATATCCACACAGCAGCCGTTGAGCCCTTACCTTGGTCGGTGATGGAGCGAATGCCCAGGATGTCAGTGACAGAGTGGGAGGAGGGCCAGGTGCGCGGCATGGCCACCGAACCAGGGATGGCAGGCACCCCGGGAGGCGTGGGTACCTTAGCGGCGGCCGCGGTGATGGGGCTGGGGTATGAGTAGATGTGGTTATAGGGCAGAGCGGGCTGCGGCGCGGGCTGGTGCTGCTTGTATGAGTCGTAATGGCCCTGTTGGGCCAAGTTGCCGATCTTATTGCGCAGGATGCGGCTGATGGAACTCACGGAGGGTACGTTGTACTTGTCACACACGCCGTCCGCCAGTAGGCGGTCCCGGATCTCCCAGGCGAAGATGCCGGGGTCCCTCTGCTTGTAGGTCCGGATATGCTTCACCACGGTGGGGGTGGTGACCCGAGGCTTGCTGCCCCCGATGGCTCCTGGCAAGATAGAGCCTGTCTCGTTGTAGCGCGCCAGGATCTTGCTGACGCAGCCGTGAGAGACCCGTAGCTGGCGGCTGATGTCACACGGTCGGATGCCCAGTTGGGCCAGTTCCACGATGCGAAGCCGGATGGCGTTGGGCAGCGGCCGCCCGTTCACGAATACTCCTCCCAACTGGTTCACCTCCCCAAAGGCTGGTTCTGCAAAACAAACACACGGCGCGCGAGGACGCGCACCCTCAGTTTGGGACAGCCGCCTGCCGCTCGGCCTCCGCGCGCGTCAGGGGGCAGGACGGATGCAATCGTTCCGTACTAAAGGCCAGGGGTTTCTCCAAACTATACGGTCCCGAGCATTGTCGAACGGCCCCAAACCACCGCGGAAGAGTCAGACCCCCGCCCTCATTCCAGTGGTGCCTGGGAGACGCGGGGCCGCTCCGAGTGTTCAAAAGTCTCGGAAGCAGGAGGGGAAACCGGCTCCTACTCGGCTAACTCCGTACTAAAGTCCTTGGGCCGCTCCTGCTTGATCCCCTGCGCTCCGCCTGGGGACCTGCGCAATTAGACAAGGTCTAGGGGAAACTACAGGGTTAATTTTCTCCTGTTTTGTTTGCTTGTGTGCCTGGATGTGAAACAAAACTTGGTCCGCCACTGGGGCTGCGGGGCTCGCTAATGCCACCGCTCCCTTCTCTTAAAATCCTAAAATGGCATCAACAGCAATCCAGTAGCCAGCGTTTAAACTGAACTGCTGTGAGCCTCTGACCCTTAGCGTGTTCCTACAAGTTGTAGGAACAGGAGAAAAGTCAATAAGAAGAGTGTGAGCGCTCAAAGGTGCGCGCCCTCGCGCTCTCTCCCTCCCTCTCTAGCCCGCTGGCTCCCTCCCTCCCTTCCCGGCTCTGACAGTGTCCCCCGCTGCCACTCACCCATTGCTCCGAGCAGCACAACAACCGGGCCCCAGTTCCGCGCTCCCAGAAAGAAACTTTTCTCACGGCCTCAGTGGCCCAGCCTGTCGATGCCCTGGGCCGTGGGTGCCTCTGCTTTTTCCCGAGAAGAGGCGGCGAGAGTGCAAAAGGAAAGAGTAAAAGGAAGTCTGTGCCCCGATGAAAGAGGCTTGAGTTCTGCATTTCAATCCAAGCAGCAACGTGGGCTGGGCTGAGCGGGGCCGGGCAGCTCTGTCTATCACTCACTAGAGACACGCCCCCCAAAGAGGAGGGTCCGAGGGCAAGCTGCGTGGTGATTGGTGTTGGCCGGTGAGCGACAGTGCGGTCCGGGAAAGTCCTTCCGCTGTCTCTTTCGAGCTGGCTCCGCACCTGGGTGACTAAATACAATGAAAATGGGTGTTTGACACCTTCCGAGGAACAACGCAAACAGACAGCAAAGTCAGGCTGATAAAAATGCTGAATAAGCAAATGAAAGCGTTTGGTCTCAGTATGAGAAACTGGAAGAGGGGAGGGGATGAGACTTATTCGGGAGACAGATGGACGTCTCAGAATTGTTACCGGCCGAATCTACCTTACCTATGCCTATGCCAAGTGGTGAGAGCACAGGTGTGAGAAGAAAGGCCCATCGAAGAGACAAGGAGATTGAGAGGAGACGGAGCCAGAGGTGGAGGCCACTGTTACCACCAGGTGGAGATCCCTCCTCCATCCCCGCGACTAGTTCCCCATAGCAGTCTCTAGTGGGTTCATCCAGCAGCGCGGGGACAAACCTTAGCCATGCAGGCTCCAGGCAGAGCTGCGAGGTGTGCAGAGAATGTAACCACTTGCAGCTAAAGCTAGCGCACAGCCAAAGCTGACCGATTGCCTCTACGCTGGGCATTCTAGGCGGAGGCCAGAATGCTGGTCCGCTGGTTCTCGGTACTAACACTTGCCAGTACCCCAGCACCAGCAGCATCAGCAAACCACTGCAAAGGGGTTTTGTTTAAATATGAAAGAGACTTGGTTCCAAGAAGGTGAACAGCGGGCCTGCACATGTATGTAATTCTGATGTCTTCCGTTTAGCTAGCCTACTTCTGAATGTCCTATCGATCACTCTAAATCTAACCTAGAGTATATAGTACTTTTTTTTTGGAGGCCAAAACTATTCACATTTTGAGTGAGGGTTTTGTCGAATGCTAATCAAAATTTAAAAACAAGATGGGGAACATTTTTTATGTACTTGGGAGTTATGTTGCTTCCTGTGGATGATACACATACTGCTTGCTACCTGACAGTCATAATGCTCCTTCTTGTGCACAAAGGATTTGGGCTGATCCTCCCACAATCCGAAGGGATGTGGGTGGCCCTGGTCTACACACAGGGAGCTGACTGGGCCCAGATCTCAGACCAGTAAGTGACAAAAATCTAGGAAAAACGGATGAACACCTGTGCTTTTTGAAAAAAAAACAGCAATCTCCAGATCTTCACTCTTCTATGGTGGAGGTGCACGTGAAGTTCAAATTTACAGATATGATGGATTTGAAAAATAAGGGAAAGATGAATTCAAACATCCTTAATTCTTTACAGCCGACTTCTTTTGAAAATTCCCACAACTAGAAGTACGGTACTTGACCTTGTCTGCTTTTTCCCCTCCAATTATTTAAAATCTCAAAATTGGACTTCATAGCGATTTCACTTTGGTCTAACCCATACCTATTGTGTGTCACCACCAGGCGCTTTACAACGCTGAGGTCCTTTTGGGAATCCAAGCTTTTAAAAGCAGCATCTCCTTGGGGCTGGAGTGCAAATTGGTTGCAACTGTGATGTCTGAGGAGAGCTTAAGATTTTGCCTTAGGCTTATGGACAAGAATGAACATGCTGGACATCTTGATCAAGAATCCCCCTGACCCAATCCCCACCCCACCCCCCTCTCAGACACACACAGTAAGTAGCAACCTGTTGCGGGCGGACTCTGCTCAGCTTGCGATAGCCCAGTGAAATCTTCCGGGTAAAAGACTGTTCTGTCTTCGGGGTCGCAAGACCGGCATACCCAGGGATGGGTCTATGAGCTCTGTGAGGACTTTAGCCGTTCTACATCACCAGCCTGGAGTGATCCAGAGACTCCTATGGTTTAGAGTTCTGTCTAGAACCTAACACACAACATCCTCTCATTCCCCCAACTCCTTCAGCTGCTCATCTCTCGCGCCGTTGAACACGTTTTCGCTATCTCTGCATTTCCACCTGCAGGATTTGGTCTTGGCTGAGCGTGGTCTTAGCTGCAGCGGACGTCCTGCTCCGAGGGAGCTTTGCGGGGGGGCGGGGGGGTCGTGCGTGCAGGTGTTCTGTCTCTCAGCTCAGCGCATTCCCAAAATCGCAAAGTAGTCTCTTCGGTGTTTTGGGACACTAAGTATCCGTGGGCAAGAGCGAGCAAGAGGAGTAGAAGCTTCAGGGGATTCTAGAGGAAAGGGCTGGTGCTGAGTCCTCCTGGGGGGATGCGCACTGAGTGCTGTGGCCACATAGCCCAAGACCCAACAAACCAGACCAGTGGTGACATGAAAGAACCAGAGAAACAGGAGGGAGGGAGGAGAGGGAGAGAGATAGGAAGAGAGAGAAGGAGAGAGATGGGAAGGAAGAGAGGGAAGAAGGGAGGGAGGGAGGGGGAGAGAGACACTAAAAATCAGTAAGCCTTGATGGTGGGAATAGGGATGCAGGACTGCGAAAAAGAGCAAGGGTCAACTGGGGTCAGTGCCCCCTGGTTACTGCCGCACTAGCCCCGGGGGAGATCACACAGAGATTGGAAGAATTTCTACTAAAAAAAACTTAAGACCAAACCCAAAACAGGACCAGTAAGGCCTGAAGCTGACACAGGCCGGGGAGAAGCCGAAAGCCCTTCGCAGTCGTGGCCTCCTCTGAGGGGCGACCCCCTCTCTGGGTAAATATTTACTCAGTGGGAGACTGGAAGCTGGGGGGAGGGTGTGAAGCAGGGGGCTTCACATGGTGTGGAGAGAATCGGATGCTCAGCAGCGCAGCACTGGCGGGACTGACACGTACACTGGCCGGAAGGGAGCCAGGGCCCAGGACTCCAGAGGCGGCTCGGCCTGGGCACGCGGCTGGGAAAAGTTTGAACCGCAGTGAGCCTTTTTGGCTGGACTCTTCCCTGCCCCTGCGGGGCCAAGTCGGATGCTACAAAGTCTTCATAAATCTGTCAGCGGGCCCAGCGCCGCGGACGGTCGGTCACCTGAGGCACCCCCCTCCAGGCACTAGCAGGATCTGAGGAGAGACAGTAATCTCCTAGCTCCTTCCGAGAACGTCTTCACGCGGCTTGGCAGATGGCGCTCGGTGGCTGCCGAGGTCGGACCCAGGCTCTACAGGTTGTGCAGGGAGCGGGAAGCCCTTTCCTAGGTCTCCAACACTGACCGACGCCCTGGGCTGCTCCGTCCGGCGCCTGCATCCAGGGGTCTGCGGGTCAGCGACGACTGCGATGCGGGACGGGTATAGCTAGAGAGGGGCGTGTGTATGCGCTGGAAAGGGGTCCTGCTGTTCCCAGTTGCACTTATGAAGAGCAGAGTTGGCAGAGGAGAATATTAAGGAGCAGATTTCTCCAACCTGCCCCTGTGCCGGGAACAGACAGGACCTCAGGTGAGGCCCGAGCAGCAGTGCCCACCTCTCTCCCGGCTCGGGGAGTTGCGGGCATCGATAGCAGCCAGAGTCTGCGCTCTCGGAAGGGTTTTCCAAGCACAGTGAAAAACACATTTTTCCAGCCGTGTGAAGGGAAATGCAGTAGAGGCAAGAGCTTAGATCCAGTTCTCCCACGGGAGTGCCTATTTCAGGGTAAGCGAAGGTCTGGGCACAGCATAGAGAGAAAAGGCGGCCGGATTTCTCCAGTCCTCGCCAAACTGCGCTGCCAACGCCGGGGCCGCAGGTTTCAACCCCGATCCGTGCACTGCTATGTCCCGGCCTCGCAGGGTCAGCGGCCGCTCTTCCGCCCTCTGGACCTCCCAGCGTCTGCTGCCGCACGTGGCAGCTAACAGTGCACCCGGTGCCCAAGGCGAGGGAGGGTCCACTCTGAGTTGAAGCCGGGCGGATCTGCGCTTAGAAAGGCGGGCGAAGGCAGGGGAGGCAGCTAGAGGGAAAAGCCATGCGGTGAGGAAGAGAGCTCTCGGGGATCCTGAACACTGGCCGTCTGGGGGGTAGGGGAGGGGGCGGTGCCCGCACACTGACCTGCCGGCCTGGACTTCGCGGGGCTATGGACGCGATGGGACGCACCAGGCCAAGTAGAGGCCAAAGGAGGCCCTAAGAGGAGCCGGGAAGATTCTCCTAGAGTCGCCAAAGCCTTCCCGCGGCTTCTCCACTTTCCTACTGGCGATGCTCACGATTCAAGACCCTTTCCCCAGAGGGCAAGCAGCCCGCCAGGTCCGTCTAGAGAGTGGAAATCCTGCTGCCGGCAGTGGGCTCGGCCGGGGGCTGCAAGCGCTCCTCACCCGCTTTCTCCTTCCGAGGGCAGGGGAGGGGCCTGCTGCCGCCTAAAACCCGCTTTTAATTCTCCGCCTGCCTGTTTCCGATCACCCGGGGTTGGTTTTTCTGTTTGCTCACTCCTTCCGTTACAATAAAAACAATCGACATTTCTTTTTCAGTTTCCCCATATTAGCGTCACTCAGTAATTGTTCTCCACCCCTCCCCGCCGCGTTAAAGGCGAGTGAGATTGCTGGTACCCTCGCATTGGAAGGTTTCCGAGTATATAAGCAAATCTTCCCTAAAGACTTTCAAATAAAAATAAATAACGGCCCGGGAAATTGCCATGACCCTAACATCACTTTCTGAATGCAAATTACACCCATTTTTCAGTTTTCAACAGCGGAATTGCTTTCAGAAGGACGGCGCGGAGCCCGTGTGATATGGTTACATTTGTTTATTAAATCTTCAAATGAATGAGAACACATTTTTGCACAAGGGGCAAACTCATGGCTGCGGGGCGGCAGGGGCAGTCAAGGCTCGGGGCTGGGAAGATCCTTGTGGGGAAGCAGAGCAAAGCCTCCCCGCCAGAGGGAGAAGGAACTTCATCCTGTCTGGGTCGAAGCATCTGTAGAAGCTACACCGATCAGTGACCACAAAAGGACACCATCCGCGGCTACTCTACAGTTTTGAGCTGCGGCGGCTCAAAAGAGTTGCAACTGTGTGTGTAGGAAAAGCAGAGTTTCGGGTTTTGTTTTTTTTTTTTTAAGACTCTGCCCACAGGGTCCGTGCGAGGGCAGTGGGGCTACCTCCTTCGGACGACCCAATTAGCCTAAAGGCTGTCTGGAAAAGATACACGCGAACCAGGCCGCGCCTCTAAGGTTCGGTTTCGGCTGTCAAGCAAATACAAAGCCCCTCGGGCCCCCCACCGTGGTCCAGGTTCTGTTTTATTGGGAAGTTCGGGTCGCCTGCAGGCTTCTAGAAGCTGGAATTAACCTGCGGGATGGAGTCCTGGTGCTAACACGGGGGTTCCTTCCATTTTTAGTTATGCAGAGAACCGTGGTTCGTTCACTTTGCGGTCCTCTCTGATTGAGGGTGGCACGGTGTCACCGCGAATCTCCCGGCGTCCTGCGCGGACCCGCGAGTCCTCTCACTCCTGCAATGAACGTAGCGGTCGGACTGCCTGGCACGATGCTCTCGAGGTACAGGATTTCCAACCTGTCGTCTTCTCTGGGTTAATTCCACCACCAGACAGCCCCGCGCAGACCCCGAGAGAGGAGACTCATGCTGCACTGTTCTCGATTTCCCTTCGGAAACAGGAAGCGGGGGACAGGAAGCAAGAAGTCAGGGTCCGAGTCACGGAAATTTTCCCGCGGTCTTCGAGTCCCTGGCTACCTAGCTCCAGGCCGAGTCACCTCGTCATAGCGCCATCTACAGGTGTCAGACTTGATCGCACCCCCACAGTCATTTCTGCCAAGGTTGGGAAAGGCCTTTGAAAATCCACAGCACTTCAAGAGCTCGAAATTTTCAGTTTCCCCTTTCAATTCCTCCTCTACCCTCAACTCTCTCCTGGGCTCCAGATCCTCGTACCTTTCTCCATCATGTTGCAAGGCAAACCCGAGCGTCAGTCTTTTCATGATTCCCCGAAAGCCTGTCTTTCACGGGATGCCAGGGTGGATCCTCTCGCAGTCCCCAGAGGCTACTCAGCGCCACCGGCAGTAAGATGTCCCAGCGCTGCGGTGGAAAAGCTGGAAACTGTAGAGGCTCCACAGCGGGAAGAATAATGAGACCACCCTTTATTTTTTCATTTGCTGAAGACTCGCAATGTCCAAGTGCTTGCAATAACCTTACAAAGGAGGTATTATTATCTTTCTCGTTTCACTACAGATAAAACAGAGGCTTAGATTAAATAAGAGCCCACATGACACTAGTATTAAATGAGATCACATGGTTGAGTAGACAGGGAGTGTGAGCTCCACTATGTCCCCAGTGTCATTGCTCCCCCCACTTCCCTACTCTACAGGAACAGCTCTGCGTTACAGCCCCAAGAGAAGCCCCCTTATTGCAGAGGTGGACATTCCCCTTCACCGCTTAGAAATACCTGCCTAAGGCCTCACCCAGAGCCTACGGGAAAGGGGGACTGCACCCTACACTCTTTATTATGAGCAGACTCCACGAGGAGAAAGTCGGGACTGAAGGGGCGAATGATGGAGAGACCCAGATCCGGCTCTAGCTGTAGCTGTGGACACTGTCCCCTCCCGGCCCAGGCTACTCAACCCAGAGCATGGAGGCACAGGCTGCAGCGACTGTGGGGATCCGCAGCGTCTCCAAGGAGCGACGCGCCGGAATGGCAGGAACAGGGGCAGGGCGATGAGGAACGGGAAGAATCGGGAGTGAGTTCTTCTTCGCTGAGTCCCCGACTGCTGGGACATGCCCTGTGCGCTCTCTTATCAACTGTCAGGCAGAGAAATCCACGTTTGTCTTTCTTGTGACTTCATTCTGGTGTGTGCCTGTGCATATTTCTTTTTAAGACCACTGTAGTGGAGACAAACCGGGAGCAGCCTAGATGCAATAAACTAGAACCCTTAATTAACACAGCTAGCTGGGCTCCGAAGTACACGTGGTAGCTAGCCATACTCCCTCTCTGAAGTCCATGCTGCAGTTAGGTTTTCCTTGCTCTGGGGTGCATCTTGGAATCCAGCTCAACTCTCTTTGGTATCCTAGATACAACGGAGAAATAAATCATTTCATTTAAAAAATCATAATGTTAAAGAGATTTTAGCGCACACTGGGAAAGGTGGTAACAAAAAGAGAAAGCTGGCGGGTTGTTAGGGCAGGGGTCACTTTTACTGGCCTGGAAAAAATGCGCTCTAGCAGTGGCTTGAGTGGGATTCACTCGTTGTTGTCCCTTGGGTGGGGATTAGGGGATGGGGACTCCTCCCAGTTTGAACTGAGGACCTGGACTGCAAAACCGCAAGCTAGTGTTTTCAGATTTAGGACAGAAACCGCGATCTATACCAGGATCTGACACCCGCGTCTTAGCTGGAGTCACTAGAGCTCTGCAGGCCAGGAGGAGCCTGACTGTATTCTTGTAGCAAGCAAGGGTCGGTATTCCAGGCTCAGGGATCCTACAAGTCTTCTTCCTGTCTGGGCTTGGCCCTCCTGGGACTAGATAGCCTCAAGTAGCCCCTTTGCTCCAAGACCCTAAAATGCCCACTGGCAGTGTCCAGGGTGCACCCTCTTCTTTTCCTTCTGCCAGCAAGCAGACTGTCCTGTTAGTCTAAAAACTCTGCCACGAGAGACCAGTGAAAGAGCTAGCTTCCCACCTCCTCCGCGATGGCATGGTATTTGAGACAATCCGTGAGTAAGAGCCAGTGGAAAACAGAGTATAACCACCTTTACCCGGACAAGACTGGAGAGCAGTTCTGGAGAAATTGCCGAAGGACTCGACAATGTGGTTTTCAGTGGGCAAATGCAGGCTACTGAAAAGAATGATAAAAAAGAAATAGGCGTAACCTCTCAAAAGCATCTCTTTTCTGAGACAAGAGAGACACGGTACATCTTTGGAAAGTAAACGAATTTCAATTTTTTTTTTTCAAAGAGAGAGGGGGAAAAAAATTACTGCCTTTATATTATTTACTTTCTTTTCATTCACATGAAAGGTTTTAAAATTAATATGAATTAGTCCAAATTCTTTTTCAGGAAAACCTGGGTAAATATTATTGGTTTTGTTCAGTAGGTACATGCCCTTTGCGCAGCTATGAAAAAAGTAATTTTAAAAAGGTTTGCTGTAAAGGAATTTGCACATCTAAAAGCTACTCACACATTTTTAAATGTGCACATAGATGTTTAAGTGCATATCTTAATTACGTAGATCCACTTTGGTAGTACACGTAATAAAAACCATGTTTTTAGTAGAGCACTTAACAAAAATCATAATTAGTAAAGATGAGCATAGTCAAAACAAAGAAACCTCTTGAGGGAAGAATTTAGGAAAATAAAAAAGGATTTTTTAGATAATACAAACCTTTTGTATTTGATCCCAATTCCTGCCGTTCTGTGTTTTTCAGTCCCTAAATATTAAGGCATTACAATTTTGGTTCTGTGGCTGAATTATATTCAGCCTTTATGTTTAATGGCTGCAGCGGGGAGAGCGAGGATTGCAACAACCAGAGATTAGCACCAGAAATGCTGGGCTAGGGTCTTATGTCTGATGTACAGGTTACAACAGTGCAGCTGCCATTCTTCACAGACTCCCAGGATATGTATAGAGGATTGGGAGAACAAGGTTGGTTTCATTTCCTGCAGGACCAGGATGCTAACCCATGACATGACAGTGGTTGGCCTGGGAGCCACTTCTTAAAAGGATAGAAAGCCAAGGTCATGGCTACAGAGGACCTTTAAAAAGCTCCCTAGCACCTTCCCGCAGGACCAGAGGTGTGAATCTGATGTTCTGGCGAGTTGACAGAACAAATTCCCTGAGCAGTTTTAATTGCCTAAGCGATTCCTATACTATTCCCTTTGGGATTGCATTCTGCCTAGTCACATGGCTCTGTTCTTGGAGACACCCTTTCAGTTGGGGAAGAAATAATAATCCCACCACTCAGTGTAAAAAACCTTCCATAATGCCAGCTTGAGGCTACAGCTTTTAACCCCTAAAAGTCAGGAAATAGAAAACTTAAAATTCTTGTAGTTGGGTTAAATCACCCTTGCTGCCCAGGCTGTATAATACATGGTATCTACAAGCCTCCCCAGCAAAGTCATTCCAGCAACCAGGCACTGTGGCTGCTGTGTTTAAAAGGGACAGCACTGTAGTGTCACTTGACTGGGTGGCTTTTCCATTTGTGGTTTGAATGTTTCAGTCCAGTAGATAGATTTCAGTAGTTATTTGCTAGGTGAAAGTACTGCACTGTATGTTTTGGTAAATAGGTTTAAAGATTAAAGAAAGCAAATTAACTTGTAGCTAACAAAAAGCCAACTCAAAACGTGATAGCAGCATGTTGTAAATGTTTATATACCTCTCAGATCTTCCCGATATTAAATTCAAAGGGTTTTATAATTTAAAACCAGATCTATACATTTCTTCAACTCTAACATGAAATGAAGTCCTCAAAAGGTAATTGATGTAAGTTGGTGTATTTCCTCATCATTTCCTCAATTTTTATTTAGAACTAAATGTATGTATCCACAGTTTTCCCAAGAGGAAAAGATGTGTTATTTAAGTTCTGTGCTTGGAATTTCAGACATTGTTAAGTTACATGTGAGTTATCCTTCAAGCGTCTCCTCAAAATTGCCATCTTTCAATGGAAGTACAGACAAAAAGTGTGCGTGGGTTTTCCTTTAGAATCAGATTTGTTTATATTTTAACTGTGAAACAAAATCGCTGTCTGTTTCTCAAGGGCTCCATATGACCAAAAAACCCCACAAAACAAAAACAAAAACAGCTCAACAAAAACAGGCAAAGAGAAACTAGAGGGTTAACCTTGTAGAGTTGTGTGTAAGATGAACCATAGCTTCTGGCCACACATACACATGATCTGTGTATTTCATCATGGAACTGCTAAGTCACATGAGGGTTTGAGGGGATAAAGGTATTAGGTGCAGTGGAGGCATTATTATTCCTATTAGAGCAAATTAGTCTCATCGGGGGAAAATATACCCTTGGGGTAAAATATATATTGAGTTATATAGAAGGAATGAATAACATACACTCAGATGATACTACTTAAAAGCTGCATTTTTTTTTCCTCATAAGGGAAAGTTTCTTGTGTCAATAGAAATGATGAGGGCAAAGCTATGTAGTCGGTACATGTCATCTGTACAGAACTCAAGGCATAATTTGGGATTTCACAATTCTATCAGCCAGCTGTCCAAAAAATCTTCAAACAAATATATTTGTAAGCTCTCCCCTAAAGACATACTTCTCATCATGTAGTTAAGCCTTAATGAACCAGATCACCCAGGAAAACAAGTGTGGAGGAAATTTGAAGGAACATCGTGTCTTGGGAATGTTTTCTAATGACCTGCATGTTAAACAGAGGAGATTATAAGAATAAGAAGTATGTGTATGATGTGCTGTTCTTTTACAATGTTTTGACATGAAAACTATTTTAAAATCCACTTAGGCAATTTCCACGCCTTTCCCAGAATATGGTATAATGGAGAGCTCAGAAAGGTGAATCCAAGTAAATGCTTCTTTAGTAACCAAGCCTTCCAAGTAAATATGCTTAAATAAAGTCGAATGATGATCTTTCATGTGAATGTGAAGATAGTGAACATCAGTATAGAGTGTCTAAATGAACTTTTTAGGGTAAAGGATAGTTATTTTGAGAAGAAAGATGGAAGAAGAGGGAAATACTTTTTGTCACTGATTAAAATACACTTTTCTCCTTTATGTCACCCCCTTAGGGCATTTAGGAAAAAGCAAGGTGAATGATGGGATTGATAGTAGAGGGATACAAACATTAAAAATTAAATTTACTGCTGTTGTTGCTATAACACATATTGCCAATATGTTTGTGTATGTATGTCTGTGTATCTCAATAAATAAACTTCATGGACTCAATTACAAGGACAATTTGCCAGTTTATCTCTGAATAAGTTATCTCTTACAACTGTGTGAGCTTTTCAGAAATGTCCTAAGCTCAAACGTCTGAATTTAGATCCCTTTTGCTTTTCAATCCAATAAAGATACTGTGTTCAGTCTACGGGCTGATTTGGAGGTCCATAAACCCTTTCCCCCTATCTTTCCTGGAAGTCAGTGCTAAATTGAGGAAACACAGAGTCTTTGTTTTAATGCATGACATTACTGTGCCTATGAATCTTGGAGTATGAAATGGTAACTGAAATCACTGCAACTTGTATCCAACTAGAGAAAACTATGGACACTAAGAGAGGTTGTTCTTTAATTAGTACTGTATCCTACGGTCTTCTTTTAGCTTTATTTCTACTCCTTTCTCTGATACACTACTTTTCTCTCAAATACACACATGCGTGCGTGTGCGCGCACACGCACACACACACACACACACACGCACACCTATAAACTCCCTAGCAGAAAGCAGCATCTTATATATGATTTTGATTTTTTAAATGTTCTTTTCTAGTTAAAATTCCATGAAATCTCTGAAATATTTTAAAGCACACCAGGAAACTAAGCATAACATTACTAAGATGAGTTCCAGCGAGGTCATAAAGCAGTTAGCATTCTTCATATTAGATTCTTAAACCACCATAATGCATGTATGCCTGGATCTATCTTGGAGCTTGTATTTTAAATAAGCCATGAAAAGTATAACCAGACCTTTACATATTTAGGAGAAATTAGCACAAAGCTAACACAAGGTCAACCTTTGCCTTGTGTACTTGCTCACAAATCCCTTTGCCATAAAATCAAGCAGAGTGACCTCAGTTATACAGCTTTAGGGAACATGAGTTTCAGTCAATCCAAAGTGGAGTTTGGGGACATGAGAAGCTACTCAAAATTATCAGTGTTTGTGCCTGGTTCTTTCTCTGATCAATGGTTTAAGTCCACCCATACAATTGTACCGGAAACAATGATTGATTTTGACAGAGCTCCAATTAGTTATCTCCTGGAGCTCTCCTGGAACATGAGTTTGGGTTCTTTTCTGCAGTACGATTCTAAGTGCTGACCTCAATTATGGCTGTTTCATTCCTTTAAGTGTATGATTGGAAGGAGGGAGGGGATTGGTTATTCATCTGACCTCTTAATAGCTCTAAATACCAATTGAATCTTTTAAACAATTCACTCCTCAGGTCACATGCCAAATAAAGTGTGGCTATTTTCTTATTAGACCTCTCATGCATAACTTGGGGGGCAAATACTCTCTAACAACTGTTAAAGGCACCTCATAAGATCTCCCAAAGAGGAACAAGCCTTCATCCAAATTTGAACCCAGGGCATGTGCTAAAAATGGATGGTTTGCTAATAATAGCAAAAACAATATTCTTTTATACAACAATACTTACAGAAATGAACAGAATGTGAATTTCACTGCTTTATTTGCAGAGATGAAGGTCAGAATGTCAAATTGCAGATCTTGGGGCCTCAATAATAGGCCACTGTGTCTAACCTCCACAACTTCTTTTCCCCACTTATAGGAAGGAACAAAATAAAATGTTTTGTGGAAGTTTATATTGAAATGAGGTCAGGTAAACTAATGACTGCTTGGTATTTTATGACAAGTTTTATAACCTTGGAGTTGCCATAACTTTCAAACGATCATCAATAAAGTTTTATTGCGAAAGGGTCGCCATGTGTCTGAATGCTTTTCACATAGTAAAGGCCTGCTACCCCATTGGCTTAGCTCCTCAGCCCCTTTTCACCCCGGTCATAAAGTCCTCCTCTTTTTATTGAAGGTTGAAAAGTCCTCAAATCTGTTCTCTTCTATCAGGTTGGCAATTTGGGGACTACACAGAAATCGTTTATTCACGATTAAATGATGTATGCCACTAAACTTGCAAGAATATGTGTTAAGACTTCTAAAATTAAATTTTAAATGGATTCAGTAAAATAAATGAGTCTTTGGCGGGGGCGCGGGTATGGGCTCTTACCGTAGTTTACTCCAGAAACACGTGTTTGAATGCTGGGCTATGTGTATCTGTATACCCCCAGAGGGCGGCCATTAAATAATTAGGCACTTAAGGGTGGATAATAGTCTCAAAGACAAAACGAGTTACTTAAGACTCCTCTAGCCGACCAGAGAATCTTAAGGACTTAGGATACCACACATTTCGTCCTACTCTGAATTGTTCCAAAAGAGGGAAAGAGGATTGGACCAGAGCTGTTGTTTGCCCGATTACCCCCAAACACATTCCCAGAAACGCTCCCTAGGGTCAAAGCAAGAACTCGAATGTCTAATTCACAGCGTTAGTTCTCATGTTCAAATTCAAGTCCGCGTACACCAGCCCTTCCTTGCCTGCTGTCAAACATGTAGGAATGAAGCTGGGAATAATTGTCTTGCGATTTGGATGAAGAGAACTGTAACGAAAAAATTACATGAAAACGAAGCCTCTGCCGTATGCGCTCTTCAAATACTTTCCTTCAGGCGATGTTTGTCATGGGAGAAAGTGGCAGGAGTGCTGTCACAGTGGCGGAGGAGGAGAGGCAAGAGGAAACCTGGAAAATCAGCCGCACACACTTGTCCCATTACGGGACCTGAGTTCCAGAGCTTGCCCAGCCGTCAGGCAGGCCCCGAGATGGGAAAATCCTGGGTTATTTTTCGTACTTGCATGTGCAGATCCTAACCATCTTCACCTTGCACAGTTGTTCTGGGGAAAGGTACTGGTGAGTATCGCCCTTCCCTGCATCTGCCGCAACTCTCCCCAGCGCTCTGAATCTTCTCCATCCCAGGCTCGGCGTCCTGCACCCAGCAGTGCGAGACCTCCGCCTTAATGCGACGGTGCCCTCTGTATGTCCTTTTCTCGCGGGCGGAGGCCTCCGAAGCCCCGGATCAGGGACCCCGGCCCTAAGCCAGATCTGCGGAGCGCAGAGGGCCGGAGCCCTTGCTGGATTCCGCCGCTTGACAGAGGGCAAAGCGCAGCCACAAACGCTGTGCCTTCCGCTGCAGCGCGCCCGGGACTCCGCTCCGCTTTGCGAGCGCGGCGGCTACTGCCTGCCCTAGCTGCTGAGTCGGCTGCAGTCGGGAAATAGCGCAGACCTTTCTAGGACTTGAGCATTACCTACTCTGAATACCTAAAAAGCTCGACCTGAGGGTTTTGTGGTGTTTGGTGGCCACCTCGATCGGGCTTGGGGTTCTGCATGGCAAAGAGGATGTCATGGGGGAAATCGGCTCCCATTTCACCCTTCATCTACCAGTCACCAGCCGAGGCCCTGTCCTGGGCGCTCCCATTGAAGCATCAATCGTGGCCATGGCCCAACAAATAGCGCCTGGGTCATCATGGCGCGAGCGGACCCAGGTCGAGGGGGCGCAGGTGTCAGAGCATCTGCGCGCCCTCCATGCGCAGGGAGAGCCACGCGGAGAGGATCCGAGGCCGGCGCCAGGCACCCAGATCGCCACGGCGCCACAGGCCCGGGAAGCACTGTTGCTGGGGTCACCGCCGCGGCCAGGCGGGGGCCAGCGACTAGCTCCACGGGATTTTTGAGCTGTCAGAGGTCTGCTGGGGAAAGGCGAAGCTGGCAGCCGCTGCGCAGCGACGGGCTGTGGCGCCATCTCCCGAGGAAACCTCGCAGGAAGCGCGATTCCCCAGGTGGCCTGCGTCGCGATTTCTTCGGGATAGCGCGAGAGCCCCCTGCCTGCCTGATTTTCCCTAATACCTCCAGAAATTCCTATCAATTACTACGCCGATGGTAGGTGTCTTCTCCAAGTGATGAAAGAAAGGTCCTAGCTCCCGGGATGATTTACATACACGCACGCACGCACCCGGCCTCTTGTGCCCCCGCCTGGGGAAGGCGCACAAGGCTTCCTCCTCCCTCGGATGCGACGACTTGATAAACTCTTAAGGGATCTCGAATTCTCCTCACATCCTGGGGAGCCAGGTCTAGGCTACTGCAAGAAGAAGTAGGAGGAGGTGATTTGAGGTGGGGAGTTGTGCGTGGCTCCCCAAGGTAGGCTTCAGTTTGCAGCGAGGTCAAGCCGTCTGTAAGGGATCCAGCTCTGCTCACCAGACTTGAGCAGAGCCAGTCTGTCTGAGACCACTTCCACTCCCTTCCCGGGGATGCACCCAGCCTTTCTCTGCACCACCACGCACCATGGAAGAGAGACAGTTTTTCTTCTTCGTTTCTGCCAACAAGGTTAGAAAAATTCAAAAGTAACATTTAAAAAAAGAAATTCAGTCCGAGAGTTGGAACATCACACTCAAAAATACAGAAAGAACAGTTTTCAGTTAGGTTTCTGATGTTCATTACAGTCGAGCCCCCTACTCCCTTTAGAGATACACCATTCCTCAATTCCTTTCTCTGGCTTCTTTCTTGCCTCGTTTTGAAAACGTGGATTTCTGTTAGTGAGCCTGAGTGGAACAATAGCAGATTAGTAGGGCATTTCTCTTTACACATTAATAAGCACACCTTATTAAAATCTGCCAAGGAAGGCTGTGAAAGGAGAATCTCAAGGTGGAATGCAAGAGCTTAATCCACCCATCCTAGTTATCTCTGGTGAACTGCTCTGGGTCATGTTCTTCCTGTAATTATCCTGCCATCTAAGGTTGGTCCGGAGGGAGGTGTTGCTGCCCTTTTAAAGCTCTAGCCAAGGGGCTATATGTACCTCTCCTCATTAGTTTAGAATGGCAGCTCATATATTCAACATGTATTTATTGAGCACCTGCTGTGTATCAGGCACTGTGCTAGGTGCTGGAAGTATAATGACAAAGAAGAAAGACATGACCTCATAGACAAACCGGACCATTTGGCTGATAAAATATTGCTCTCAGCTTGAGATTCTCTATAGGGCCTGCTGTTTCCCCCCACAAAGAGAATTTTTTCATTTCCATCCTCAAGTGTCCTCGAATACAATTATCCTCTTGGGAAGTCAAAGAGAGGGAGGCCACAAAATAAGTGGATTCTCCCAACATAGAGCAGTCTTTCTTTATAGCTTCAGCAGGACTTAAATCAAAGGCAGTAGAATACCCAAAGAGAAGAGACACCCATAAACAATAGCCAGCAGCTGGTTCCTCTCAATGATATCCTGTTGTAACAGAGTAAACCCTGCAAATGCTGGTACCTGCTCAGCAAGGCAGGGGCACCTCCCTGCTTATCTCCAAGCTTTTCTCCCTTCCTTCTTTCTTAGGACAAAGGAAAGTTTCCCCATTCACATGCCTACCAAATATATTCCACAGACCACCCAAATGAAGATCTGCAGGAGGCCCTCTCTGGACTTGTCAACATGGAATTTGGAAAACCCCCAAGATTAGATGAGAGGGAGAACCCTGGATGAGAGGCATCAGCCTTCCCTCAGAGCCCTTCTCCATAGGGAGCTGGAGGATGGTGGTGGATTTGGCTCCAAGCTTCATCCCCTAAACCCTTCTTTGCCCCTCTTTTCAGAGGCCTCACATTCTACCCCTAACTGGAAGCCACAAAGCCACAAAGCTCTTACAAGGTCAATAAAAATAATTTCCTTTTCTGATAAAGCTGCTATAATGAGGGAATGCTTACTTTTTACACTTGCACATTTTGTAACGTATTTTTACACATTATTTCACTTATTAATCTTGATAAACTTTGACAATCTCCATGTGGGAAACTGAGGCACAGAGAAATAAAGTTACTTTTATTGAAAATGGAAGGAAAATGGAAGGTAACAGAGTTAGTACAGCTATAGATTTGTATTTCAATAAGGCATTTGGCAAAGTTCTCTATGTTAGTCTTGGAGCTAAGATTAAGAAATGTGGCCTGGGTGATAAAATTGATTAAATGGCTCATTCACTCACACATTCTTCAAAATAAACAGTTTTTCTTTTATGCATATGCTATGTGTCAGGAGCTGGGCTCAGTACTGGAGATACAAAGATAGATAAGCCACTGTCTTTAGGGAGCTCACAGTTGAGTGAGGAAATAAACACGTAAAAATATAACAGCAATAAGGAAATAATATAATGTTTTCACAGAGTTAGATACAAAATGCTGTGGGAGTGCAAGAGAGCCACAGAGGGTGGTCTTCAAGGTGATAAGAGCCTGTTGGCATGCTCTCATATTTATAGAAAACATAGCACTTAGAAAAGATCAGAAATATGAAAGAGAACACCATCAATATATGAAATACCTTAAATAGATGGGATAATTGTCTTATAACACTAATCAATATATGTGTAAAACATTCTACATTCAGATACAAAATAATTAATTGCATGAATGTATAAAGAGACTGTCAGGATGGTGCCATAGGTAAACTAAAAGGCTTCTGTTGACTGCAAGCTCAACTTAAGCCTAGCATGTTAATGTTCTTAACTTGTGCTAAAGAAGTCCATTGTCGAATGTAAGGGTGATTATTCTGTTCTTCTGGAGTTGGAACATGTCTCACACATTCTGATCTCCACACATTGGAGAGGGAGTTTGACAATGGGAATGTATGTGTGAAGGCATGCCACTGGAATGGTGAAAGACCTAAACCAAGACTAGTTCCATCTAATGATGGAACTGGGATTGTTGATAGAAACCGAAGACCCAGGAAGGATGGCATAGCTATCCTCAAATACTTGAAAGGTTCTCATATAAAAAAGATGTTGGACTTATTCTGTCAAAGGAGCACAGCCAAGGTTTTCTCAGTTTGTAATCTAGAGATTGTTGGAGCAAGTTATCCTCTATGAGCTCGACTGTCCTTTCCTAGTAGATGCTCCATGAATGTAAGAGGCCACATTTGACATGCGCACTCAGTAACCCCAGTGCCTTGCTCACAGAAGGCAGTCGATGAAATTCTGTTGTAGGAACAAATAAATGAATGATTCCATGTGGCTCCAAAGGACAGAACTGAGACTCAAGGGCAATAGTATAAAGTTGGATGACAAATGAAATTAATTAATTTGGCGATTAATAAGGATTATTGATATAAGTACAGATACATGATTCAGATTTTTTATTTCAACCATTGCTCACCTGTTTGGCAAGTAACTTTTATTATCCTTAAAATTTTTTCCTCCCTGAGGAATGTTAATTAAAGAGTAGGTAAATGGCCCTTACTGGACCTTGGTTGGCATTCTAGCGCCTCGATAACTGGAGGACACACCAATGCATGGTTTCTTCTTGAGAATGGGAGGGACATTAGAAGGGAGAGTCTTGATAAGATCATGTTTGATCTTAGCTGCAATTTAGACCTGTCAGAGGCAGTCCCAAGAGTATCTAAGTCATTTAGGGAAATGGTTGTTATGTTTGGCTTTGTTCTTTAGTAGTTTAGTGGTTTTCAAACTTTTTTCAAAGGGATGATTTGAACAGTGTGTAAAAAAGATGATGATAAGCCCTGGTCGTGGAGCTGTGGAAGACCTGTGTAGCCCTGGGTTTCCAGAGGATTCAGTCTCTAAACCACTGGCCTATTTTCCTCCAGATGTAATGGCCACATGCCCTGACCAAATTGCAATACGCAACTCAATTTAGATAAAATGACTTCTAGCTCTTATCAAATCGTTGATTTTTTAACTCATCGGTTGTACTTTGCTGCTTTCTCTCTACTGGTCTTTATTCAGAGTTTTGGCAAGTAGCATCTCCTTTAAACTAGATATATGTTACAGTGGGTCAACAGATCTTGGAGATTTTCTAGTTCTTATAGCGCACGAAGACAGATGAGAGGTGGATGTCGCCATGGAATGCTAAACCCTGGCCTTCAAAATGATCAGTTAATTTCTCCAATACGCCAACAACGAGAAAGATTTGAGACATTGTTCATCCTCTAAAGTAGTAACATTTCTTTCTATGGAGTATCTCCATAGAAAATACTTGTGATTAACATTAGAATTGAGAAAGAGCAAGAAAAGACGTCATTAGCCCCACTTTGCTGGGAAGGAAATGTCATTGTCCTCTCCTTCCCATTTCCCCCCATGCACAAAATTAGTTATCAGAACAATTGCTTAAATGTTGCATATAACTATCTCAATGAAAAGACATAAGTAATAATAATAATAAAAGCTAATATTTATTAGTGTGCCCTCTGTGCCAGGCATTGTGCTAATCACATAACATCTCTTGTTTAATCCTCACAATGTGATGAAGGAGGGGCTATCATGATCTTTTCTCTGTAGATGAGGAAACTCGGATGCAGGAAAGTTAACTTGCTTGAAGTCACATAGGCTTTACAGGTGGACTAATAATTCTGAACATTTTCATTGCCAGGTGGAGATTTTCTTACTCTTATCTGATGCTAATATTGTGAAAGGATGGAAACAAAAGGAGTACAACTTGTTTTTTAGCTATCGATTTATTTTTATTTAAAAATTTATTATTGTCCAAAGGTACTTTAACATAGTAGAGTTCATATTTTATTTTGATTGGTTTCAGTTACACCGATTTCTTGGTGAGTTAGCTGCCTCATGAAGTCACATTCTGTGATAAGTAAGTCTCTCCAGAAAATGTTAGATATGACCAAGTAATATCCAGGTCAATTACATTTTTTATCTGCTTCTTTTAAAGCAGGTTCTGTCTGGGCCATGATTTTAGTGTTTGACAGGTCTTCTGACAGCCAAATTGCCCTTTGTCTTCTGAGTCCTAAAAACAGCACCTCTAATATATTATTATTATTAATAATAATAATAATAGTAGTAGTAGTAGTAATAATAAGTAGCACTTATTCAATACTTATCTATGCCAGGCACCATTTGAAGCACTTAATGTATTTAATCCTCACAAAATCCCTACAAGGTAGATATTATTATTAGTCCCATTTTACAGGTGAGGAAACAGAGACGAGAAAGATGAAATAGCATGTCTAAGTTCACACCTTGGGGTAGGCCCAGTTGTGTGTTGTAATCTCGGGAGGGTCAGTTATTAAATTTTTAGGAATTTATTGAGCCAGTTGTTAAACTCAGACATTATTAACAACCAAATTATATAAATTTACAAATAGTTTCTAAAACAAGGTAATAAATATTTAAATTCATTATTTCCAAAAATAAAAAATAAAATTTATTATTTGCTAATTATATTACTATGTTTTACTATCATCTGTGTTCTTAAGGTTATTTATGTCTCTTCTGTGCCTATGGTGGAAATACTATACAATAACTTATTTAATATAATGGCGTGCTACTATGCATCTCTTTCCAATTCCGTGTTCAGTGACATCATATCAGTAGCTTTAAATTTGCTACGGTGGAGTAGTTGCACCACAGAAATCAGCAGTTGCTCCAAGCAAGGCTTTCCCCGCCTACCCCCACCCCAGAGAGCCAGTTGATAAACTATATGGATCTCTAGGCCCACCACTGTAAACATGGGACCTGAAGATCCTAAGAACGGATGAAGTAAAAAAATATCTCTAAAATATGATTAAGAAGTGTGATTTCTAGAGACAGACTGCCTGATTTGAATCATGGCTTGGTCACTTACTGACTATAAAAAAGCTAATGCATTACCTCAGGATTTTGACCTCATACTCTTTTCCATCGTGAAAGTCACACTCATGTACTTTTAAACATTTTACTATCTACAGGATAGAAAAGATTCTCAGGTGAAGATTAATTATACCATCTTTTTTAAAACGGCAGTAGTTGTAAAAATCTTGCTAAACTTTAGTTACTAAACTTACTAAAGTTACTAAATTTTACCTATTTTAGGAATATTTAGTGGCGGAATTTAAGGATGTAAGCTGGAGCTGTGCATGATGTAGTTCCTTGATGACTACAATAGATTATCTTCTTGAAAAGGAAGGAAGAGCCATTCAAAAGATGTGACTATGTCAGTTTATTCATTAATCTGATTCATTGATTCTTTCTCCTATGTGCACGACATAAGAGGGCAGAGAGATTAATTTGACAGATACCTATTATTTAAGGTCTTATAACACATAGGAAGAAACAGCCATGTAAATAACTAATTACAAATAATGCAACAAAGAGTAACATTTTACTGCTCATTTTGAAATGAACTCTTTAGGATAATAAGAATGCAATGATTATTGTGAAGAAATAAACAATAAGCCAAATGTTTATGTGAGAGGATATAAGAAGACCTGATTCATTCTGACAGACCAAAGTCAAAGGCCTGTACACATTAGTCTAAGGATGTTATTCTGGCAGTACTATGACTGTTCTTACGGGAAGAGTAGATTCGTACGTGTGTGTGTGGTGGTGTTCTTGGAGTTTTGTTCTTTTTTTGTTTTGTTTTGCATTATTTTCCTGAGAACAAGGACTAAAATATAAGTGATCATGAAGTGTGTGGGGTTCACTGTAAATAGCTCTGGACTTGAGATTTAGGGGAGCTGGATTTATGGCTGGTTTTTGTCACCAATTACCTTGGGAAGCCTTTTTCTCTCTTTTGGATCAACTATAAAATTTGGGGCTTAAATAAATAAATATAAAGATTGTCTTAGCTCCAATACTCTAAGATTACCTCGTGATAAAAATGGGGAGAAAGGAAGATTTGCACCGAGAAACATTTTTATCTTATAAGGTTCCTAGACATGGCTAATCAGGTTGAGAATGGAGGAAAAGATGGAGATGGTGGAAATCAGGATCATTATCTATGCTGTTGAGGAACTATTCTATCACAATCTTTCTGGGAGCTAATTGTAGTAGCCTGGCTCAGGATGCGCCTGAATAATGATAAGACAAATGATGCTATAAAACAATCCCAGGGTTAACTATATTCAACTAGGTCTTAATTCTTCGGAACTGTACATTACCTTTGCAGAAGAGGGCTGTGGTGTAGGAGTCCTGCTGTCTATGTGAGGATTTGGAAAACCTGTCTATTAAGTGCTTTTTGCTTACCATCACATTTCGTCTGAAATACCTATTTCACTTGGACCTGAATTTTCTTAAAATTCTTTATTCATTCTTACCCTCTGTATCCCTTCAGCCTTCCCGCCATCCAGCACATATCTCCCAGGACTTTTATGTGTTGCTGCTTCTAGCTATGTGACTTTACTTATACCAGTTCCCAGAAGACCAAACGTTTGTATGGATAACATGAAGGATTATTGATTAACTTTGTGATTTCTTTCCTCCTGTTTCTTTTTTTTTTTCTCCTCATGTGGAACTCTCATTGGTTTCAAAGAGTTATAAATATACCCTTGTTCTTTGTGTCTTTTGTGAATAACTGGGAAAGAGTTGTTTCAAAAAAGCACAGCTTTAACATCCCTGGTGCTGGAAATGCTTAGGGGTCAGAGTCAAGTGTTAGTGCACATATGCTGATCACATTGTGAAGCAAGAGGCAAGAGGGACTTACGTGCCATTCGGAGCTAGTGTCATTTTCTCCAACGGGAAGCCATAAGGTTTCGATCAGCTATTTGTCAGCAATAGCGCAAGAGATGGTAAAGTCCATCTTAACTTGGGTGAATTGTTAGGATCAGAGACACGAATGTGCTATGTCTTGACCCTCAGATGTGCACATGAGGTCTGAGTCTACAGAGTAAATTTCAGAAGACTCCCAGTTGTATGACTCAGCAGCCTTAACTACCCAGATTACTTATCTACATGGCCTCTGTATTTTCAAGAATAAAATACTTATGGAAAAGAGGGGAAATGCTGATGGAGATGAGGATCATTCAGTTGCTCATAGGTTAGATGTTGATAGAGGAGGAAGGGATCCAAGATCCAAGCAAAGGAGATAAGAGACTAGAGCTCATAAAGAAGTCTCAGGGAGAATTTTATAGCATTTTATTATTATGAAAGCAGTACATATGTAGCAAATTAGAAAATAAAAACAAACATAAATTTAGAAAATATGTTTCTACTACCAAGAGACAACCACTGTCAATTTTTAGTATATATTCTTTCAGATCTTTGTGTGTGTGTGTGTGTGTGTTTGCTAAATGAGATCACACTGTGCTTGCTTTTTTAGTCAACAATCTTTGACTAAACATCCTTCCATGTTAGTATGTTTTCAGTTTTCTTTCCATAAAATAACTAGGTGAAATTCAAATTTCCCAGTGACCTCCAAATGTCCTTTACAGAATCTAACCCTCTGGTATCTTGCTTTGACCCTTAAGTCTCGATTTGAATGTAGCATAAGCTACAATATAGACTGATTGACGAGGCTAAGCCAGTTGTCCTGCAGGCTGTCACCCTTTCTGGATGTGTTAGGCTCTTTCTTCGTGATGTTGTTTAGCCTGTTTCTCTAGCTCTTTTGTTTCCACTAAATTGGAAGTTTGACTTTTGATTTGAAGATTTGGAGCAGGAGATAACAAGTATCTGACGATTTCGTGAAGACCAAGAAATGATGGTTATTAAAAATGATGTGTAAGAATACATCGAATGCCAAGAAACAGGGGAGAAAGAAAACAGTAAAGAGATCTCGGTGGCTGGAGCTGAAAAACTTTATTATGGTCCTAAGAGAGGGATCCATCTGGGAGTTCCCAGAAATAATAGGGAGATACTAAGTGGGAGCTAAGTTCCCAAGTGGAAAAATGGAGACTCAGAACTATTACAATTTGGGCATAAATATAAATGTGATCTCAATTATATCCATAGACTGTAACATTTGGGTTACACCTGGGAAGATGTTCGAGATGTATAACTAAAAAGGTAATGCATGCATATGGTTTTAAAAATCACACTGTTCAAGAATATGTAAAATAAAAAGTAAATTCTCCCTTTCCTCATTCCCTACTGTTCCCCCACCCTGCTAATAATTTCTGCTTCTGCTTCTAACAGTTATCATTGTAATTTAGAAAAATGTAATATAATTAGGCCTCTATCTCTTTATTTTTATTGAATTCAGGCATTATGTATTGGCATCTAGGTACAAAATGTGAAGAATTTGGGACTTAGATGGTTTCTCATTTCTCCTTTGCTTTTAACTCCCATTTTAAAAATTGCTTTAGTGCTAATAGTGATCATAAGCTTCTTAAACCATAACTTAGTCTTCTGTCCTTTGTCAATAGGTTTATAATTTATAAAGTTATTATTACATGAATACAAATCTCCCTAGAGAAGAATATGCAATCCTTGACCTTGAACATTTGTCGCTCAAACAAGAATCTTTCACATACCCCTGTCTAAAGGATTGGCTTTAATTTATTTTTCACTTCTATAAATCTTCCTGGGTCATATTAGGGAGCTGCAGCTTCTTATATCTCATGTTTTCTTCTTTCTTGGCTTATTTTTAGATTGTTCTGGGTTACTTCGGGAGTAATTTTTTCTTACTGGGCATGTGGTTACTAAATTTACTGAATTCTTATGTGTTTGCAAGTGTCTTTCTTTAGCCCTTTCATTTGAAATTTGGCTGGTTATAAAAAACTAGGTCCAAAACTGTTTCCTCTCCCCTTATACACTGCTGGGGGGACTGCAAATTGGTGCAGCCACCATGGAAAACAGTATGAAGGTTCCTCAAAAAACTAAGAATTGACCTACCAGATGATCCAGCAATCCCTCTATTGGGTATTTACACCAAAGACTTGAAAACCCATATTCAAAAAGATATTTGCACACTGATGTTCTTAGCAGCATTATTCAGAGTGGCCAGGACATGGAAGCAACTGAAGCGTCCTATGATAGATGATTGGATGAAGAAGCAGTGGTACATATATACAATGGAATGTTACTCAGCCATAAGAAGAGATGAAATACTGCCTTCTGCAACAACATGGATGGACCTCGAGATACCCATACTAAGCGAAATAAGCCAGACAGAAAAAGTTGAAAATCACATGATATCACTTATATGTGGGATATAAACCTAAAAGCAACAAATGAACAAGAAAAACAAACAGAGACTCATGGACATGGACTATAGGCTAGTGGTTATCAGAGGACTATAGACTAGTAGTTACTAGTGGGGTGGGGGAGGAGGAGGGAGATAGATGGGGTAAAAGGGGTCAAATATATGGTTTAGGGGTAGGGTGAAGTGGGTACAGGGGATCAAATGTATGGTAGCTGAAGGAAACTGGACTTTGGGTGATAAATACACGATAGAATATACAGATTTCAAACGATAGTGTACACCTGAAAATTATATAATTATATTAACCAATGTTACCCCAATAAACTTAATTAAAAAAAATTTCCTCTCAGAACTTTGGAGACACCGCTCCATTGCTGTCTGGAGTGACATGATGTCAACCTGAGTTTGATGTTGGACTGAGGTTCCTTGACAGTTGAAAAAGGCAGGAGTGCTGTTCTCTAGGGTGAAGGTCTTCGGTTATCCACACCTGGAGGCCTTGCCTCTTTTCCTGAGCTGTTGTGGGATTTATCTCAAACTCAGTTTTGCTATTTTTAGCCCTTGGAATTGTTCACCAATAGTCTTCCTATACATATTTTTTTGTCCTTGGAAGACAAAAACTGCCTCACTCGCCATTCCCCTTCCAAAGGGAGAGCAAGCTCCACTTATCCCAGATGTCCCAAATGCAATCCTTTAATATCTCAGACTAATTTGTAAATTTGGAGCTAGAATCATCTGAGGAATTCCCCTTCAAATATGTGATAAATGCCTTTATCTCTGGAGTTTGGAGTTTGTCACCTCTACTGTAACTTTTCCACTTATCGAATGTCTTTTCTTTTCTATTGATTAGAATCTTTCAAATATTTTGACTAATTGAGGAATCTTTTCACTGCTGTAATGATTTGAATTTATAAACTAACCTTTTATTAACCATTTCAATGGGAACTTTGGAGAGACAGTGGGTAGATGTGCGCAGAAATGCAAGACACATCGTTTACCAAAATGTACAAAAGAGTCTGTACACATACACACACGTATAGAGAAATACTGGAATGATAATGTGGTGAAAACTTAACACTGGTTATTCTGGATGCTAGGAAAAGGCTTATTTATGTTCATTAAAATTTTTTACAACGAGCATGTTTTATTTTCATAAATGGTAATGAAAACAAGGGGTGTGTGTGTGTGTGTGTGTGTGTGTGTGTGTAAGAAGGAAATGAAGGCTTTGTCATGGACAGATAGAAAACAAGTGCATAAGCCCACTCAGCAATGGGGGTTTTCAGTTGGTCCATAACTCCTTCTCCTCCTCTGCCAGGCAATGCAGTACAAACCATATACATGCTCACTACCTTTGCATGAGCCCCTCCACAAAATAGAATCAAGAATATGAAATATTTACTGAGCACCTACTTTGGACAATGCTAGGCTGTGCAACCTAAGGGGGCTGCTCCAGATGAGGGTAGGCCTCAGGAGGGGACGGTAGCAAAAGGCCGGCTCTGAGTTAGACCCATCCAACAAGGTTCAGTCTGCTTTGTACTACGGGGTCCCCCAAGAGACTGGGTAAGTTCTGGGCCTCCTTCCAGGTGTTCTAATCTCTGAGACTATAAATGTCATGTTATCCATTTAATCGGATTCCAAAAGGGCTTCTTGGCAGAAAAATATGGGAACTACTGTGGCAGATCAACTACAAAGACAAACCAGTTTATTGGTTCAGGCTTCAGCAGAAACACTAGATGAAACTAAAATTTGCTGTAAGAAAATGTGATAAATCTAGTATTACTTAAAAGCTTCTAAAGCAATGGCGAATAATGATAATAATAAGTTGCATACCTCTTCCACATGCACAACTTCTGCTCTGTGACTTCAAAGAAAGCTCTTCAAGTCCAGGGGGAGATGCACAGCTCTGCTGAGGAGATATTTATGGAGCTGTTATGGTGCCTAGGATGTTCCTATTATACTCACCATTCGAACTTCCAGATTTCCAGGCCCACAGAAAACGAAAGACCTGAGACATTTTTAAAGGGGTGTGCTTTTTTGCCTATAACACAAACGATCAGGTTTGGATTGTTATCATTCAGTTTTGAACTCTTAGCATTAATTCTGCTTACAGCATGCTTTGCTCATTTTAATATGGAGAAGCAGAACAGGAAAAATCCTTCAAGCAACTGTAAGTGGAGTAGACTGCAGGTGTCTATATTTTATAAATGTCACCAGACAAAGAATAACATGTCGAGATTGCACAATAGATCTTAGAAGAATAAGTGAATCTGATAATGTGATTTGGCACAGAGAGGGCCATCCCTTTAGTACACCAGGTCGGGGGGATCACAACAGCCAAACTCTGGCGAAAGGTGAGAGAGGGGTTTACTGCTGAGGGGGAGCGACTGCAACTCCCCAGAAGTGGTGGGTGAAGGAGAAGTGATGATGGTGGCAGAGACCGAGGTGGGGGAATTGTTGCTGAGATCATGGCAGCTTCAGCCCCTTCTCCTCCTTTGCAGGCTCTCAGGCTGTGACAATGCAGGGGGAAAAAATCCATAAGAAACACAATTTTGACTACTGGAAACTATAAGAGTCATTGGGAAAGTTTGAATAAATCAAGATCAGGATATTTTAAGAACACTTCTGGGGAAATTCCAAGTTTTAAAAAAATAAGGCTTTTGGTGGTGAGAGACTATTGGTGGTATTATCTTGTACCTTCAAGTCTCAGAGGAGTCAATGATTTCTGAAATTAAAAAGAAGAAATCTGGAGTGGAAGTTACTAACACTGAAGTGGTTTGCTAGCCATCAGTCTGGTAGAGTAGACCACAGATGGCAGTTCTGTCTACGAATAGAGGTATGTGATTTGGGGAAATTGTACATGTAAGGTAAATTCTTTCACTAGGTGACTATTTCAAGACTAAATGCTATTTTGAAATTGTCCTGTTGCAAGTTGCTTCATTTTTCCTGACATTCACACAGATAATAATAAAATAACAATAATGATATGGTTTTATAGTTATTCTTTTTGATGATTATCTAAGTCTTAGATTCTCAAAGTCTGATGACCATATAAAACAACGGGGAATCTTTTTAAAATGTAGATTCTGATTTGGTAATTCTTGGGTGGGGTCAGACTTACTGCATTTCTAACAAGCTCCCAGGCGATGCCTGCCAGTACTGTTGGTCTGAGGACTACACTTGGAGTAGTGAGAGTTTAAGACGCTGCAAACTTCACATTATTCCAGCAGCCAGTCTGCCTTAGATAAGCAGAGATATATGCCTAATTTAAATGTACAAATTAAAAAAAATATGCCTTACTGATTTAGATCTACTGAGTCTGAAGGCATCAAACCATTTGTTGAAGGATTCAATTACCTTCACCCTCTTATCTTCTCTCCCCCGACTTTGCAACCACGCGAAATGCAGACACAATGCTAGGCACACCCAAATTTCCTCAATCGAGTCTAGAATCCATGAATCTAATGAAATTTTACAACAGAGAAATAAGTTTGGAAACTTTCCCCTATGTTCTTTTCCCACCCTCAAAAGAACTCCAGTAATCAAGAAAACAGTTTTCACTTCAAAGAGTTTTGAAACCTATTTTATGTGTCAGAAGAGAGAAAAAAAAATGGGTGAATGATGCTGGCTTTAAGATAAGGCTGTAAGACATGCCTATATATGCACATGTTTATTGAAGACATCAATTTATTTTTTGTTATATACTTACTTTTTTGTTTATTTATTATTTTTTTTCATAGCAGTCCTGGATATTAGGTCCATTTTATTATTACATATGCTAAGTATTATGGGACATTTCTTATAAACTCATATTGTTATTATCATACCTAACAAAAATTATGGGTATTTCTTCAGTACCACTCAAAAATTAGGCGATATTCAAATTTCCATGATTATCTAAAAAATATCCATTATAGATGGTTGTTTAATCCAAAATCTGCATATTATTTGGTTGTTATATTGCTCAAGTATCTTTTGATACTCTTTCTTTCTCTTTCTTCTTCATATCATTGACTGATCAATCATCAAACCAGATCAATTGTCCAGTAGTCTATCTTGCAGTTTTTAAATCTATCGGATTTAGAATAAGGGCACGTACCTTCTCATATCAAGATAAATCCTTTGAAGCACTTTGAACCTGTACTACCCCAGTCTTATGATGGAAAAACAGGGACACAATGACTTAGAGTGATGTGCCTAAGAAATCTGAAACTGAATCCATGTCTTCTAATTTCTTTTCTTAATTTATTTTTATTTTTTAAATTTTTTTAAATCTAATTTCTTATCTAGTTATTTTTCTAACAAACTTTCTTCACTCCATGTTTTGTATTAAAGTGTAAGTATAGTGGAATACAGTAAATATACGCGGTTTCAAAAAGTGGACTTACCTATTTCACTTTGTAAGTAATTTAACAAACTCGATTATAAGTTCCATGAGGACAAGGTCAGGTCTGTCTTATGCACCATAGTATTTCTAGGCTGTGACAGTGACTGGCATAGTTCAATACTCAAAGAATGTTTGTCGAATAAGTGAATGGACAAATGAGCATCTGCTGTGTTTCACCAAAGTGTGACAATGTCTTGAGTTTGAATAGTGCCTCACCCTTTACAAATCTCCTGTGTATAATCTCCTATTTGATCATACGACAACCACATAAGTAAAATTATTGCAATTGCCATTGAACAGATAAAGAAACAAGATGGAAAGCATTGCTCAAGCACGTGTTAAGCATAAATAAATGCAAGGCTAGGTTCCAAGATGTTTTCATTTCATCAGCTGTCTAACGCTTTATACAACTTCACCTGCTCTGATAGGACAAATATGCATGATACTTTATGACCTGCAAAACCTCTTGCTGTCTTGTTCTCTCCAGCAACCATCCAAGGTAGAAGTGATTATCTCAACTTCATAGATGGGGAAACTAAGTCCAAGCTACATTACTACTAAGAGGAAAAGCCTGACTTGACTCCAGGTTTTCTGACTTCAAATACAATTTGGTTTGTACAATATAATGGGTTAAATGCCCTCTCCTATCTGTCCCCTGCCTTATTCCACTGTTAGACACAAAGTCCTTCACCTTTCCTACCTCCCTGAGTGCATTCCTATTCATACCACTCTGGGTAGCCATGGCGTGTTATGGATGTGTTTGTGTCGTATATTGTATCTTCCTCCATTTATATCATACCAACCAGTTTCTTATTATTGCCCTATTACCTCTCTTGAAGCAGAAACAGTTTTCTTCTTCATATACTTTATTCTATCCTGTTAAGCAGACAAGGCTTAATAGAGGATATTGACTGATGAAGCATCTAACTGCTCGGTATTTTGGATCCTTCTTATTTCTAACAGGAATCCAGAAATGAACAAACTAGAGAATTTTGCTGTTTGGCATAAATTATTATGCATCTAGGGTAAGTAGCTGTTTGAGAGGCTGATATAAAATAACTTATATTTTCAAAACCAAATAGGGAAATAAAAACAGCATTAGCAAATGATTGGAGAAGCAGCACCTGCTTATATGCTAACAGGATGGTGAAAATCTGGCTCTTTGGAGAATGCGTTCATTACTTTTTGGGCATATACTCACGTATACACCATTTTTATTTTTCTTTATAATAAACCAAACTGCTCACCAGCCATTAAAAAATTTTTTTTCTGGGATTAATTTTAAGGGATTCTTTTTAAAGGGGTTGGATATTTGTACCTCTTCAATTTAATCTTGAACTCAGGTCTCAGTAATGTGAGAATATAGAATTTGGGGTATCCACCCCCATTACACCTTTGGAAAATTACTTCGAAACATTTGGAAGGTTAGCATTTGAGGGAGGATTAGGAGGGAGGGGGTGGGAAGCAGTTTTATTATGCACGTTCTTTTATGGGTTGTGGCCAGATATTTTCAATGTGCTATTATCCTAGTTTTATGGAGTTCTTGGACCCTGTGGATATAAACATCTGGGAATAAATGGTTGACTGCGAGCTATATGTTATTCAGCCTGGGAAGAAATACATTCGTGTTGCATTTAAAATTTAATGAATTATTCACAAGGGAAGTAATAACTTAATAAGTACAGTAACTACACATAAGCAAAATAAGAGATTTTTTTAAAAGCCTCCTACTTGCGGTCTACAAATGTTTCATTTATGTTTTATCTACATGCATGCGATTGAATTGTACAGATTCTTATCTTCACACGTGGCCACATCTTCCACTGGAGCACTGAGAAAGGAGGCTGAAAAGCGAATGAAGGAAAGGTTCTGCCACTTAAGTCCTTTCAGGGGTTGAGCTGAGATGGGACATGAAATTGGATTTCATGGTGCTCACTTTTTGAGGGGAGAAAACCGATAGGTCTGTGATGAATTCCTCTTTTGAAAGCCTTTTCGATACTATTTTTCCTCTGACTTTAGTACTATAGATAATTCTAAAAATGTTCTTGGAGTACTAAGACATTTTCTTCCTTTAGCCTCACTTTCTCCTTCTCTTCTCTTTCCTTCTTTCTTTTCTCACTCTCTGTGGGAAACTTCAACACATCTCAGCATGTTGGGGACCCAAAACAGAATCTCCCGTGTCACAACTGAGCACCATGTATTTGACCAGTGTGAGTTCCAGCTTTGACAGCCAGTCTCATTTCTGTGCCAGTTCTGAGCTGAGTATGGGCAGTGATTCTTTTTCTGCAGGTAGAATAACCCCTCTGGTGACAACTTTACCAACTGCCCGAGGAACAGTGTTCTTTGTGTTTGCACTTTGCCTGGGATAGAATTTTTAAGAGCTTGTGAGGATGGAGCTGGAAGAGAGAGCTAGTCCTCACTCTGGTGGCTGCTGCTCTGACAGGGAGCTATCATCATCTAATAGATCCCAGAATAACAGCAGCTCAGATACTTATGGCAGAATTGAGCCTGGGTTATATCCAGCTTTGATTTTGCTCCTCAGATTAAAATTGATCCAAGTTGAGGAAAGCAAGGAATGAGAGAGGAGGAAAAAAGCAGGAGGGGAGAGAAAGAAAAGGAGGACAAGAACACATGTGCATGTTCAAAACTCTAATAGGATTGGGTGAGAGCCATTGAATACCTGGTCCACTGCAATTGTAAAAGTCTGCTTTCACCATCAGGAGTGGGATTTGGCATCTGGAAGTGATTTCATTCTGTGATTACCTTTGGACTGCAATGCTTGTTGGTTCTTTACTAACAAGCAAGCACAGACCCAGATCAAGCCTTTCATGCTAACAAGCAAACAAGCCATCAGGCTGCAGATTTCAAAACCAGAGGCAGGAGGCGGATGTGAAGTGGGTCAAAATTCTGGGGCTTCTCAGAGAAAAAAAAAAAAAAGTTGAGAGAGAAAGGAAAAAACGTGCCTTTGTCTTCCTTAGCCCTTCTCAAAGAGCATGGAAAAGTCAACAATTATTTCATAGCTCATATGTCTACCCATGTATTTCTAAACTTTTGGAATGCAATTAACACAACCTCAGGCAAGCAGTAAAAGACACTCTACTCTCCTCAACTGCAGAATATAACTTTGATGAGCAAAGTAGCTGTGGGCCATCTTCTCTCTAAAACACTTGGGGTGTCCAACCACAGCAAGATCTGAGACCATATTCCTTTTCTCCGTGTGGACTCCTTCATAAAACAGCCATTCAAAATATAGGCAAAGATTAAAGAAGTAAAATGTGAAATATCAGCTTTGCTTCTCTTAATCTTTAACATTTTGTTCTCCTCACACTTATGAAATCACCTGTTCTAATTTTGAGATGCTTTATTTTGATGGAAGCCAAATACCAGCATCAAATCTCCAAAGACTATGATTGTAATTTACACACATTTGTGCCATAAAAAACTGTCCATGAATTTTTAGCATTGACCAGTTTTTAATAAGCATAAGAGGAGGCAAGCCAGACTTTAAAAGCAGATGGTTTGAGAGAAAAGACATTAAAGAATAGAAATGAAAAAATAACAATAGTGATAGGTACCAAGATTTAATACCTATAATGTTCCAGGCACAATCTTCATATTTGTAATCATTTTTATTTAATCTCATCCCAAACGCAGTGGCCTGAGTTCTATTACTTCCCCAAGTTTATGGATGAAAAAATGGAGCTTTAGGGACATTCCTTGCCCAGAGTCACACAGCTAGTAAAACACAGAAGAGAACTCAAACCCAGGAGTCACAGGAGAATGTGAAGAAAATATTCCAGATTTATGTTTTGGGCTCACTCTCCTCAACAAACTGCAATATAACTCAGCTTTTCCCAGGATCTATATTTGATGCATATCCATGGTGCATGCGTATAACTACATCAGTGCTTGGCTTTTGTAGGAAGATGGTTGATATGGATAGTTATGTGTATTCCCCAACTTATTCAAAGAGGTGGGCCAGAGTTCCGACCGCAGGGATATGACCATTACATCTGTGCTTGTCCTGCTTGTAGCTCTGAATAACAAGGCTGGATTAAAACTTCTAAGGATCCTACCTCCTGGCATTTTAGCCCTGTGGATTCCCTTCCTCTATAGTGTGGGATGGACTTAATGACTTGCTTCTAATAAATAGAATAGAGCAAAATTGATGCTCTATTCATTTTTGATGTCATTATTGAGGTTAGATTATAAAAAGACTCGCTTTCTCACTGCTTCCCTGTGATAGAAACTCGATGCCATATTGTGAGTTGCCATATGGAGCCAGGAAGTGATATTTCCAGCCAACATCCAGTGAGGACCTGAGACCTGCCAACAGCCAAGAAAGTCAGCTTGGATGTGGATCCTCCCCCAGTTGAGCGTCGAGATGACTGCAGCCCTGACCAACAAATTGACTGAAGCCTCGGGAGAGCCCTTAAGTCGGGAGCACCCAGCTAAGCTGCTCCTGGATTCCTGACAATCAAAAACTAAGAAAATAACTGTTGCTTTAGATCACTCAGGTTTGGAATACAGTAGTCTCACTTATGCGAAGTTCTGCTTACCATGGTTTCAGTTACCCGCGGTCAATCGCAGTCTGAAAATATTAAATGGAAAATTCCAAAAATAAACGCTTCGTAAGTTTTAAAATGTGCACTGTTCTAAGTAGCATAATGAAATCTCCTGCCGTCCTGCTCCACCCTGCCCGGGATGTGAATCATCCCTTTGTCCAGTGTATCCTCACTCTATATGCTATTTGCCTGTTAGTCACTTAGTAGCCTTCTCGGTTATCATAGTGACTGCCCTGATATCACAGTGCTTATGTTCAAGTAACCTTTATTTTACTTAATAATGACCCTGAAGTGCAAGAGTAGTGAAATGGTGAGTACGGCACAATAAGGTATTTTGAGACAGAGAGAGACCACATTCACATAATGTTTATTATAGTATACTATTATAATTATTCTATTTTATTATTGTTGTTGTTAATCTCTTACTGCGCCTAATTTATAAATTAAACTTAGCTTAGGTACATATGTATGGGATAAAAAATAGCTATAGACTTTGATCCTATCTGTGGTTTCACGAATCCCCTGGAGGACTTGGAATGTATCCCCCGCAGATAAGGGGAGATTACTACAGCTTTTTACACAGTGTATGTAACTAATAACCTAAGGGTGAAGGGAGGGGAGTAAAGCCTCCCCTCTGTGAGTAACCACTGCGAGAGTTGACAAAGAAACCGGGTTCAAGGAGTGGGGCAAAATAGGCTTTCTTTGGGCTATTTCCCGTCACTGCAATACCTGCCTAGCTGGAACCAGGTTGCAGTCTTAGGAGCAGTCCGCTCTATCTTTATTAATTGGTGGATTTCTCAGCTTTCTCCCACTCTATTTATTAGATCATGATTTATTAAGTTGATTGGTCCAGGGGAAAGTGAAAGAGAATTTAAACTAAATTTGTACCTCTTGAATAAAGAGCCAGGACTAAGGAAGAGGCATTGACTCGACGAATAGTGAGGAAATGAAAATCATTTCCATTCTCAAAAATTCTTCTAATGTTCTATAAAACAAGCCCTCATCCTGCCCTCAGGTGGCTGAGTGAGATGGGCACAGCCTGTAAGATACCAGTATGAGTCACCCTTAGAGGGGGCCTGCAGCCATGTGGCTCCGCGTGACATGGAGTCGACTCAGAACAACACAGTCGCCAACCAAAGAATAACAGAAAGAATTCAAATCTTTATTCAGTCTCTCGAGATAACATCCAAATGGGGAATCCATTCTTAATGCATAGCAAAACATCTTCAAAATCACCTCTCTCAATTCCAGTCACTCTCAAAACCTCCTCACTATTGGCAGCTGCTCCTGCTAATTCCCTCTCAGCTACCACTTTAGGACTCTTTTAAACCTAGCTTTTTATCTTACTGTCCTCTTCCTCACTTCCCCGTTCCTTTCCGACAGACATCATCTTACTCAAGAGTGACATACTGACAGGCATGGGCCACACTGGCCTGTAGGTTGTTTTGTTTGGCTTCTATGACAATCAGAGCAACAAATGAACAAGATGAACAAACAAAAACTCATAGACAACAAACAGTTTAGTGGTTAGAAGAGGGAAAGGGGAAATGGGTACAAAGGGGTCAAATACATGGCGATGAAAGGATATTTGACTTTGGGTGGGAAACACACAATGCAATATACAGATAATATATTATAAAATGATACACTTGAAACATATAATTTTATCAACCAATGTCATTCCAATAAATTTAATTTTTTAAAAAAGAATTTTTCTCAATGAAATCTACAACATTCTATACTGCAGATGACTCATTTATTCCCTGAAAAGTAAGATTGAAACTGGCCTGTAAAACTACTGAGAACTAATGCTTTTGATAAAGTTCTGTGATGACTAAAATAAGGAATTTTGTACAGAAACCCAAATTTGGGGTTCAACTTGAAAAATGGTTAGATCTGGCCACAAGGGGCTACGATCTGGCAGCAGTTGGCTGGGCTGAGTTCAGTGCTTCATCTCCTTATGCCTCACCGGCCCCTCTCTGTCCTCTCACCGGCTGCATCCCTGCCCTGCCCCTGTAAGTGCTTCACTTTGTGACTCCCATTCTAGCTTCATAACCACCTCCCAACACTGATCTCAAGAAGGAAGGGAAAGGAGGGTACCAAGTGGACAATGCCAGGATTTTCTTTAAGGGGCAGAGTAGAGGGAAGGAAAGAGGCAGAGAATACACACAGGACAAAAAACGTTCGTCACCGTTACATGTAAAATTGCAAACTTTGATAAATGCCGTGAAGAAAAAGGGTAGATTTTTGCTCTGTTCCTGAAAACACCATGACTGTGATTGTAAAGCCCGTGTCCTTAACCACCAGGCCGCGCAGCCTTAATAGAAGGTGTCCTGGTGGCCTGGGGTAGGCCAGAGGCTGATGGATACTTGGGGTCTGCTGTACCCTGAGAGCTGCCCCGGCGACATGGGGAGTGTGGAGAGAGCAGTATGAGAGCTTTCGCTCTGTGGAGTGTCATGGCTCTGCTGTGTTTTAAGAAGGAAACCAGGAATGAGCTGACGGGTTTGCTCTGGCAGCAAGATGCAGAGCTTGCTCAGGAAAGGAAGACCAAGGTTTATTATGATTTGGGTAAAGCCCTTAATTGCCACTTTAGATGGAGCTTAGTTTTTAAATTCATATTCTGTAGCCAAAGGGCCTCTCCTCACACAGAAGTACTGCAGCTAATTAGTGGCTGGGCATCTTGTAAGAAATGGCTATTTACTTTATTTTTAGTAAAAGCTTCTTGGAATTTTCCTGACTTCTGCCTCCTTTCAGTGCCCCTGGCTGCCAGAGGATATTAGCAGGAATGAGCAGGGTTTAACTTTGCTCACAGCCAGTTAGCCTTTTCAGGGGCCTGTTTTTTCTCTCTGAGGGAAAGAGTGTGGCTTCTGGCTCCTTGCAGTCTGCCACACCTGGTGGCCCAGCTGCTATGGCAAGAGCCAGATCCCAATGATGGGCTCTTCGATTCCACTTCAGCAATGGTGAACCTCAGAGCTTTTCCTCTAGAGGAACAGATGTCAAGAAAAGCACGGAGAGATGCATTTGCCCTGTGAAGAGGGGCCAGGAGTGTGGGAAAGGCTCTGAGGTACATAGCTACTCGTTAGATGTCTTCCTTTTGTCCCTCCAGAGCCACTCCCTATCCTCTTCCACCCTGCTCTGGACCCCGTGAGGCTCACCTGTGTGGACCACATCAACTGGATTCCTGGTTCTCTGGTTTCCCTTTGGGTCCAGCCAGTGTGGAACACCAATGGGAGACATGGGGCGGGGGTACCATTCTCTGACCCACATCCCATGAGATTGCAGCTCTTGCCAGGAGTCCCTTTTCACACAGCTTGCTCCATTCAGATTCTGGAAACCACGTCCTCTCCTCTTCCCTTTAGAAGCGGGACAGTAATGGAACCCCAGTCCTAGAGTGGTGTCCACCTGGCCTGTCCTTTGCAAATAGTTTGTTTAGTAATCTTCCAAGCTATCCTAATTTAAGTGCACTATCTGTTTTCTGGAAGAATCTTGACTGATACAGCTATCCTTTCCTAATCAGATCGTCAAGAACAAGGCTGCCTTCCCTCAGGAGCATGGAGGGAACCAGTCAGGATCAGGGCTTAGACTGTTGTGTGCAAAGAAGAGCCGTATCCACCATGCCAGAGGGAAGGGATGGACCCCACTGTTTATGGGTAAAGTTGAGTGAGCCCAGATCCCCTTGCTCTGGCAGGACACACCTTCCTTAGACTCAGATGAAAGCCACTCAGAAACTGGACACCAAATCTTCTGATTTGCAGGCAAATGCTCCTTCCACGTCCTGAGCCCTGAGGCCTGTGCTTGTCCTTGTGTGTGAATAGTTTTTAGACATACCCCAGTAAAGAGCCTTGAAGACATATGTGCCTATTGACTCTCATTGCTCTTCTGTCTTCATTTAGCAATGGTGAAAATGGCTTTGTGTAGTACGTTTTCCTCCTGCAGGAATCTCAGCTGTGCTCCCATGTGGTCCCCAGTAAATCTCCCAAACAAATGCCTTATGTATCTGGCCTTCCTCTGTGAGTCCCCTCTCCTCTATGAAGAGACAGGCTGGAAGATGAAAGCGGGTAAAGTTATAGACTTGTACAAGACCTTTCTTTTTCCATCCTCTTCGATGGCTTTCTGTCACTCGTTTAGCCTCTGGCAAACTTTGAGACAATAATAAAAACATGGATTCTCTACAATCTGGCCTATGTGTTTGACCCATGTTCAAATGTGGATTTGTTCCAGCGGGGAAGGGGTTGGGCCCGCTAGAAGAATTTTGATTTCAAGGGAGAAAGCTCTTGAGGGTGATATGAGGAGACAGAACCACACTGAGAGAGCAGGGATATAGTTTTTTGCTTTGGCCTTATACACCCTCATCTTGCTTAAAGGAGTGGATTTTGAAATAATGTCCTTCCCCTCTGATAATAAGTAGCCATTGTCATTGTGAGGCTGTGACACATGGTGCCTTATGTTAGTTTTATCCAAAGTTTGAAATCCTCTTCCCTATTTCTCTCTCATGTCATACAATAATTCTTGGAAAGAAGCACTGCAACACACACATGCGCGCACACACACACGTGCCTTTTCGGGACATTTGAACCTCTTCTGTGTGTAGAAAATCCTTGTCTTCTTAGTTTAACAAAGACAACTTTAAAGTACTTCAAAGAATCATGTACAAAGGACCTGAGGTGAAAATGGGGGGTCAGAAGCAAAATGAATTTAAATAGATAGTTTGAAAATGCAGGTTTTACAAACTTCCAGAAAATAGAAGAGGAGAAAAATACCCTACAATTTACTTTCTGAGGCCCGTATTACCCTGCTACCTAAAACAGATAAGGGTGTTACAAAAAAACTACTAAGAGTTCAGGAATAGATCCATATATCCATGCCCAACTGACTTTTGACAAAGGCGCTAAAATAATTGAATGATAGGATAGGCTTTTTAACAAATGATGCTGAACAACTGAAATAATTTAAAAAAATGAGTTTCAGCCTTTACCTTGTACCATATACAAAAATTAACTTGAAATGGGTCATAGCTCTAAATCTAAGAGCAAAAACTATAAATGATTCAATCAAAATTTAAAACTTCCCTTTAAAAGACAATATTAAAAAACAATATTAAAAAAAAGAAAAGGACAACCAAAATTAGAAAGTATTTTCAAAACATATATCTGATGAAGCACTTGTATGCCAAATACATAGAGCACTTACAAGTCAATAACAAAAAGACAAATTATCCAATAAAAATGTAAAAAAAACCAAAAAACAAAAAAAATCTTTTAACACACACTTCCCAAAAGAAGAGATACAAATGGCAAATAAAAAGATGAAAAGTTTCTCAACATCATTAGTGTTTGGGAAAATGCAAATTAAACCACTATAAGATAATTCTATACTCCCACTAGAATGGCTAACATTTTAAAGATGAATCAGCAAATGTAGACAAGAATATGGTGCAACTACAAATCTCATTCATTGCTGGGTTGAAGATAAAATGGTATAGCCACTTTGAAAAACAATTTGGTAGTTACATATTCACTTACCATACAATCCAACAATCCCATTCCTGGCTATTTTCCCCACAAACAGGCAAATGATCATAACAACTTTTTTCATAAAAGCCACAAATCAAATGTTCATCAACCGGTGAGTGGGTCAATGAGTTTTGGTACTTCCATGTATATGAGTTCCATCCACAGTGCAATACTACTCAGAAATAAAAAGGAATGAGCTATAGATAGACCCAACAACAAAGATGAATTTCAAAAGCATTGTGCTAAATAAAAGAAGACAAATGCAAAGACTATATATTGCACAATTCCATTTATATGATATTCCAGAAAAAGCAATACTGTGTAGTTGCCAGGGAATAGGGGGTCAGGAGGAAGAGACTGACTCCAAAGGAGCAGGAGGAACTTTTTGGGGTGATGGAAATATTTTGCATCTTGGTCATGATGATGGCTATGTGACTGTGTACATGTATTAAAACTCATCCAACTCTACACTTAAAAAGGTACATTTTAATGTATATAAATTATTCCCCAATAAACCTAACTTTAAAAAAATAAAATAAAACACAAGTTTCTGCTTGTTACTCAACTAAAATTTAGCCCAATTGTCTAGTCTTACAAGCTAATGAAGACACAACATCCAATTCCTTTCTCTTTCTTCAGCCCTGTGTTGGTAATTCAGTAAAACATTTCTTTTTAGATCTTGTCTACTTCCTTCCACCACTTTTATCTCCACTGCTGATCTAAGCTCTAGCTTCCAATTCCTTCAAAGGGGAGAGAGAATGATGGTGGAGCTCTGCTCAGTCACTTAGCCAAGTAGGACCATGACTTAATTAAATAACTAAGAGATCCTACCCATCCTCATGTTCCTGTCCCTGTTGTAGAAATGAACCACTGGGTTTTAACTGGTACTTGTCATTGTAGCAGCTCAAACCCATAAAATGACGACTTTCATTAAGAGTGAAAGAGTATCATCCCACAGACTGGCATAGAGAAAAGAATAGAGGCTCTTTGAGGTATTCCAGTCCTGGGTCTGTAATTTGCTAACGTTCCTTTTCTGTAAAATAAGGAAATAATATCTGCCTTGAGAGGTGGCCATAAAAATCAAACAATACATATATTAATATGCTAAGAATCTACACATAGAATTTCATCATCATCATCATTAATTCTTCAATTAGGGTCGACAAAGAGGATTCTAAGAAGTCAAATGAACTATGAGGTTAGGCAAGGAAGAGGTGGAACTGGAGTTGAGATGACTATTTCATTTTATTTATAACCAAGCCTTGTTCTATGAAAGATTCAGGCAAGTTATAAAATATGTACAAATGAAAAGATAGAAATGAATAACTGAAGAAGCCTATAGCAAGGAAATGGGCATAAAAATAGTAATATTAATACCAGGAGATGCATATCTGAAGATCTCCATAGTTGCTATGGGTGAGTCACAAATCTGGCTCTGAATTTTTGATGATTCAATATGAAAAGGAAGATATGCTAAGCTTCAAGATTCATACTTTCCCTAGCTACCAATAAGCTAGGTCATGAGGAGAAGTATGTATTTTCCTTACATGCAAGAGACCTCATACAGAGAAAGTGCAGTCATGAAGTGGTTGGTTTCTCACCACAGCCCCCATAAATTCAAAAATGAGTCTCTTGTAAAATCTTTCGTATAGATCCAAAGTATAGATCCACACTTCTACAAAAAGCACGAGACTCAAATGGTCCAATATAATCCTAAGGTAAAATTTTAAAATATTCTATCTTTTCAAGCCAGCCCCTATAAATACTTCTCAAAACTTTTGATGAAAGTGTTGGAGAACAGAAAGTTCAAAATTGTAATTTCTGGCAAGAATCTGAAGGGTAAATATTTAGAATTCTTAATTCAAAGAGAAGACAGTCACTGGCCAAGAGTAAAGAAAATGAAGTTGTCTAACCAAAACCCACCTCTGCATGGTGGTAGGATAAGAGACAAACTATGGGCCATGGTCAAAAATACTCTTAAGAACAGTCCCAGGGCCTGCTCTGACACATCGAGGAATAGGCAACCGAGATCCAAAATTCTAAGCTATAGCATAAGGCCGTAATGACTTTAGCTTGGAAAAATTTCAAAGCAGATGTTAGCAATCACCCACCATGGGCACTGAAAAAAATCTCAATAAAATACACATAGAATTTCTAATTTTAAGTGGTGTAGGTTCTGGTCAAATACTTCAAGACGAATTAGTTGCAAGTCATCTTCTCAGATAGTGAAATGATTTGACCAGTAGTAGGGAATTGTTGGCTGTAAGCCACATGAGACATAGAGCACATCTGCCAAGGATAATTAATTTGGTTTAGAGAGGGTGGTCTTTCTTTCTGGGAACATTTAGATAGCAAGGTCAAAGTAGGTATATATATGTGTGTGTGTGTGTGTGTGTGTGTGTGTGTGTGTGTGTGTGTGTGTGTGTGTGTGTGTGTGTGTGTGTGTGTGTATTTGAGATAAAAATCACATAACATAAAATGAACCATAAGCCATTTAAAATTTACAATTTGGTGGGAATTAGTATTATTATACAACCATCATTTCTACCTATTACAACGAATTTCATCACCCCAAAAGTAAACCCTGTATCCATTATGCAGTCACTTCCTATTTCTGCTTCTTCAGCCTCTGGCAACCACTGGTCTGCTTTTTGTGTTTATGGATATACCTATTCTGGATATTTCCTATAAATGGAATCATACAATATGTGATCTTGGTGTCTGCCTTATTTCACATAGCATAATGTTTTCATGATTCATCTATCTTGTATTGTGTATCAGAAGTTCATTCTTTTTTATGTCTGAATAATACTCCATTGTACAGATAAACTACATTTGTTTACCCATTCATCAGTTGATGGACATTTTGGGTTGTTTCCACCTTTTGGCTATTGCAAGTAGTACTGCTATAAACATTTGTGTACAAAGTTTTTGTTTGAATACCTGTTTTAAGTTCTTTTGGGTATCTATCTAGAAGTGGAATTGCTGTATCATTTGATAATTCTACATTCCACTTGTTGAGAAACTACTAAATGATGTTCCAAAGTGGCTACACCATTTTACATTGTTTTCCTATCAGTAATGAATGAGGGTTCCAATATCTTTATATCTTTGTCAACACTTGTTATTTTCTGTTTTTTATTATGGCCAAACTGTGAGTGTGAAGTGGTATCTCATTGTGTTTTGATTTGAATGTCTAATGTCTAATGACTAATGATATTGAGCATCTTTTCATGGGCTTGTTAGCTATATATACGCTATATATATATATATATATGGGGAAATGTCTATTCAAGTCCTCTGCCCATTTTAAAATTAAGTCATTTGTCTTTTTCTTGTTGAGTTGTAGGAATTTTTTATATATTCTGATACCCTTATCAGATGTATAGTTTGCAAATATCTTCTTATTCTGTGGGGTATCTTTTCATTCTTTTGATAGTGTCCTTTGATGCACAAATTTTGACAAAGTCCAATTTATTTATTATTATCTTTTTTTTGTTTGTGCTTTCAGTGTCATATCTAATAAACTATTGCTAATTCCAAGGTCATGAAAACTTGTCCTTACATTTTCTTCTAAGAGTTTTAGAGTTTTAGCTCTATATTTAGGTCTGTGATCTATTTCAAGTTCATTTTTGCATATGATGTGAGGAAGGATCCACAATCATTCTTTTTCATGTGGATGTCCAGTTATCCCAGCGTTGTTTGTGGAAGAGAGTGAACTATGTCTTTTCGAGGATGTAGCAGGAAGAGATTTTGAGTATGGTTGTATATGCTCCTAGACCAAAGATTCACATATTTTCTCAGTTCCTGATACTCTCAGTGTCTCAGTAATTTTTTCATGGTGCTCCTAGGCCAGAAGTAATTCTTAACACTGTCAGGTATTATAAGTAATTAGGGCCAAATGACTTCAGAAGTATTTATGCTTTAACAACTTAGTAGCTGTTTAAAACATATTACACATTAACTAAAAGAAAAGATAATATCTTCATTTCATTCTTAAATAACCCAAAATTATTAAATATGTGTACCTGTTTGGTACTGCACAACTTTTCCAAACTCTGGATTCAGAAAGAATACTGCCACCTTCATTTCCCATTCTATATTGTTTTTCACATGGTACTTGTTTTTTATTTCAATCATCACTGAAAGTCTAACCTTGCAAACATACAATGTCCGCGAAAGGGAAGTAACGCAACCTAATGTTGAAATTATAAACAATCTTCAGCTAGTAGCTCATAGGATGTTTGATAGATGTTAGGGATCCCTGTGTTTCTCTTGGAAGTTTAAAATATTCTGCAGGGAGACTGAGTTTCCTGTAGTGTGCAGGGTACCCCAGTACACAGCTGGGGAACCATAGTCCGAGACCTATAGAAAACCGATTTTAGGGCACAAGGCAAAAGAAACATAGTTTTATCACAAGAAGCTCTAGAGGGGGAGGCCATTTAAGAATGCTGACAACTCTGAAAAATAAAATTTTACATGATTCTAGTATGGAAGGATAAAGAAATTCTAATGAGAATTTCTTCACAAAGAAATTCTAATGAGTCAAGACTTAAAAACACCACGTACCATTGATGGAAAGTGTATGTGTGTGTGTGTGTGTGTTGTGTGTGTGCGCGCACGCGCACGCGCACACATGCGGGAGACATAAAATGAACTACAAACTTATATGGGCACAGATAAATAATGGAGGGGTTGGAAAAGTTAATATCCCTCGTGATGCAAGTCTGACTAAAAATACTAAAGACAGCTAAAAGGGAAATTAATTTATAGAATATGGAAATTATTTTTAGAGCAAGAAAGATCAAAGCAGGTATAGACCAAATATTTAGGCTGTTGTAAAGTTTATGGAGATGAGAGAGAAATATGAAGCTCTGATTGCTTCTGTTTCCCTTGTCAAGGAGAATGATGTTCAGACTGAAAAGACTGAATGTACAGTAGCGCAAAGGCAAGTAACAGTAAGGAGAGACTAGACATGCTTCAGTAACAAACAACTCCCCAAAAATCGGGGGCTTAAACTATAAAGATTTAATTCTCACTTGTGTAAAATTCTTTACTGGTCCAGTTTGTCCTCTAGGTGGCTGTCCTCTGTATGTGAGCTCAACAGTCCAGGTTACTTTGGTCGCGTGGCATTGTGACAGTGACATGTGCTTCCATGCAGTGGATGAGGGCATGGAGGATCTAACACAACTCTTAAATGTCTCCATACAAAAGTGATAGTCTTCACTTCCTTTCACATTTCATTGGCCAAAACAAGTCACATGGTCACTTGCTTTGAGGGCGTGGGAAGGGGCAACCCTCTTGAGCACATGGAAGACGAGGGGTTTGGAAATATCAGCAAGCAGCAGTAATGTCTACCATAAAGTATCTCTACCTCCTTTCTTGATCCTACTACAAACCTACATTTCCTGACACTTGGAACAAGTTTCTAGGTCATTAGAGTGAAGAGATACAGTAAACAGAGGGTTTTTATTGGGCCCTTTACTTCTGAATGGACGGAATCTATTCTGGAACCTCTGTGGTTTGATTACTCCTCCACTCGGTGTCCCCAGTCATCACAGTCTAGGTGGGTAGAATGAAGGCTGTCACCTGGACCGTTGCAAAGCAAAGGGGGCAGGTCTCTAGGGGTGAGATGAGGATGGCTTCTGGGAGCCTAAAAGCAGGACACATGGCCAGCAGCAGAGAGCAGGTTCTTGCAAAACAGACTAGGTTATTTACTATTCCGTTCTCCAGGGGATTTAAGGGTGCTGAACCTCGGCTGAACAATGGAAAGTGCTCTGTTACTTGGTTGTCCTAGGAGCTGCTTTAGGGGTAAGTAGAAAAGCCAAATTTATGGGCAGTCCCTTTAGGGTTATAACAAATACTACTAATCCCTTCGGAATAACTACAGGAAGATCCTTTTATGACTTTGAACAGTGAAGAACATTTACAGTTCTGCAAATCTCTCTGTGATGCTTCATCCACTTTCTGATATATGGGTGCCTAAAAAGCTTTGTGTAGTTCTCACTGTGCCTGACTTCACACCCTGAAGGGACCTGGACCCTAGAATTGATTAGATTCTGAATGAGGCTGTAGATCAGGTAAGGAGGGGTCTTGGGTCTCCTCTTCAGCAGTAACCCTGAAAAGGCCATTGCATAGCCTCTAGGTATCCTAGAACCGGTCTAGGAGATATTTAAGTATATAATAAGTCACTATCAAGACTTTAATTTCTGTCATAAATTTTGAAATTTATCACTGCTGTTCTATGAACCACAGGAGTCCCTGCTGTTTATGGTTGGTAAAAATCTCAACTAAACTGGAATGCTCTTGTCGTAAATAGAGATTTTGTTAAGGTTAAAAAAGAGGCAACTGGTGAAAGACATTGTTTCCATTTTTCTCTAAGCTGTCCCTTATGTACAGCCCACCAACTAGCAGATCAGACGGATCAAAGATTGGCTATAGTTCTGAGAAAATTTAGAACTGAATTATAATTCCAAAACAAGACAGAAACTGTGGCTTCTCTGCTGACTCTGCTGGTGAACCTCTACTCAGCAGTCCCATGTTTCTCTGGCAGTTTTGTGGCAGAGTTCTTACGTTCTCAGTGCAGTGGAGGTTTTGGAAGTGACACAAAAAAAGAGCCTGGTATTATTTTTATAAGCATTGGCTCCAAAAATTGGAACAGATAATCCTCCCTGATGACATTGTACAATTTACTCGGATGAGACACGTTTATGGAGCGGAGATTCCTTTAGAAAAATTGGCCCCTTTTTCCAAATAAATGATGTGGGTTTAACTTCCAACAGCCAAAAGCCATAAGCCATAAACAAGAAGAATTGGGAGAGAACTCTGGAATAAATGCTTGAATTGAACTGAATTGTACCAGAAGATGTGTATGAAACAAGAATGGAAAGAATTAATAATATATTCCAGAAAAAAATTGCCTGGGACCGCAGGGATCTGCTAGGCTCTAAGTTTCAAACTAGCCAATCCTTCATTTGGAGGATTTTTGTATTAAATTAATGCAGATTTCAGGGAGAGCTCTAGAGGGCAGCAAAGACATGGTTTACTTGATGAAGAAGGTCATTTTCAAAAATACAAAGAAATTCAACTTTTTGCATACAATGCCAATTTTTTTGACCGAGGTCTGCATTAAAACAGAGTCCAGATTATTATAGAAACACAGAAATTTAAGGCTTAGAAGGCTTGTTGTAGTGTTGTCAAGTTAGTACAATCCTCTCATTTTACATAAGAAGAACTGTCCCCGAGGGGGTAAAGTGATTTTCCTAAGGTCATCTAGTTAGATAGTGCCAATAAAGACCGCCCCCACCCTCCTCCCACCCCACAAGTGCCCTCTCTCACATTTAATAGAGGTTCTAGACATGTTTTTTCCATCCCGAAATCATTCCGTCATTATGGAGGCTTGACTTCAAACACATATTCATGTCCTATGAAGGAAAGGACTGATTGGCGTTCTTAAGTCTGAAGCTGGTGGTTTTTAAGTGCTGTAATTAAACTTGGACGGAGAGATTTCTCCAAAGAGCCAGATCTAAACTTCTTCAGCCAATACTTCCAGGCTTTGGACTCTAGGTGGCGACATAGGACCTTTGTTGTGCTTTTCTGGAAATGTCCCCAATCTAGACACTTTCAGGAAGAAAGACGATTATTTCGGTTCTTCTTGACCCAAGTGAACAAATAGCATATTCTCTTAGGTAAGCTAATGATCAGGGCCTGAATTCTCACTTCTTAGATGCTGTAATTATTTTCAGTATAATTCTCTGACAATGACTGCTAACAGGTCATACTCTGTTATGCCATATGTTTGGCAGTGTCATATCTAGAGAGAAGAGCATTTTTATTGATTTTTAAATTTCATAGTATTCATGTGGCTGCTGCTTCTCCTCTTCCCTGAGCCACCCCTGCCTCTGATCCACTCTCCTCAGCCCAGTCACCCTGTCTGATTCTATCTACTCCTCTACCCTCAGTGAATTAGCTTTAAATGTATATAAAGGACCATTCTGAAAGAAAAAAGAATGCAGAGGATGGTCTGGTATATTGAGAAGGGAGAGAGTGGTACTTCATGCACTTGTTTCCTGGATTCATGAGAACTCTAGAGCAAGGTTTCTCAAGAAATGGTCAAAGAACCACGTGGGATGCTTGTGAGAATGCAGAACTCCTAGGCCCCACTCCGACTTGCTCGGTCACAGTCTCTGGGGCTGGGTCCTAGAATCTGTCTGTTAGCTCCTACATGGATTACGCTGTGAACCAGAACTGCAAAGAAGCTGCAGAACTTTTTTTTTATCAGTTGGTGGCTCCTCTTCCTTCTCCCTTGAAGCCACTGATTTACTGGCCGAGTGCCTGACTTCTACTGCTGAATTTGGAGCCTTAGAGTTTTTGAATAGAGAACCACTCATCTCCCAGCTCCCTTTCTTCCCTCCTTCTCCCGTAACAATAACCTGACCCCACAGCACCTGAGGACACATGACTGTAAGGTCATATGAAAAGGAAAGGACATGAACATTGGAGTCATAGGGAACCAGGATGAAATCTTGGAACAATTGTCAAGGGATTTATCCTGCAAAGGCTTCAGTTTTAACAACCAGCCACAATCACACCATTTAGAGAGAGCCAACTACTAACATCTGGGGAATATCTTCCAGTATTTTTTTTCCCCCTTTCTTCCACCACTTTAAATTTTGAAAATATGCTTTTAAATTTCACAATAAACAAGTATATTTTCAGGACAGAAATTCAAATGATACAGAGGAAATTAAAGTCCCCTTTAACCTTCCCAATCCAAAGTCCCTGGCCAGCCAGGATTGTGCTGCTATACATTGTTTTGAAACATGCTTCCAAGGTGTGCTGTCAGCTTTTAGGAACATTTCCATGTTAGTATATTTAAATCCATTTCATTCTTTTGAACTGCTGCAGAGCACAGTCTTTTATTTAGGACTACAGATTCTCAAAAAAACTGTACATGTAATTTTGTACACTGCTTTTTTTCACTTCACATATGTGGTGACTGTTTCCCCACCCCTTTATATATTCTTCAGAAAACATTATTTTAATAATTTCACAGTATTCCAGGATGTAAATATACTATAATCAATTTAATAGTTGATTTAATAATTCTCCAAATGTTAGATATTTGGTCTGTTCTTCATTTTTGGTAATTGTTCTTTTTTAATAATCAACTCAATGCCTTCTTATACTGGCCAGTCTCACAGCTCTCTTAGGGAACACACACACACACACACACACACACACACACACACATCTACATATGTCATATATATGACATATATGTGTCATAACCAAATAATTCCAAATAATTGAGGTCCCTGAAAAGTAGCTGATGAGGTCAAGTTCATTTTGTAGTTTCTGCACTCAGCTTAGGCACAAATTGCTCAATGAGTAAGGACGGATGTTGAATTTTAACTTCTTAAAATGTTGAAACTCCACTCTTCTCAGCCAAATAACTGAAGCAAAATGAAGGTATCTTTCCAGAACTGTTTACTTTGAACAGGTGAGCATTTTCACAATTAGAAGAGAAGTTTGCAATCAGTTTCTTTAATGGAAAAGGCGCTCTTATAGAATTAATCTGCGCATGGCTCAGAGGAAGTAAGACTCTCTGAAATTGATTGGATTAAAGGGGCTCCTTAAAATCAGAAATACTTGGGCACTCATCTCCTCTGCTGGGTGATTGGCAGAGGTCTCCAAACCATCATCCTTCATGGGAGGTACTTGGCACAGATTCGTTGTGATTTCAGAGCCTTCTGAATTAGGATCAATTAAATCCATAAGTAGAAAGGAGCTGCCATTATTATCCCTAAAATGGTACCCCAACACCTTCACCTGGCCCACTCCTGTGTCATGCAGGAGATACAAATAGGCTTGTTGGACTTGAAGGGGCACAGCTAGATGCAAATGCTGGGAGTAACTGTCATGGGAAGGGATGTGCTTGGGTTTTAAGTGAAACATGACCTTGAGTATCAGTTTTGCCCCTCTAAAATATAAGAAGAGCAGAAGACATAGCCTCTACCCTTGAGGACATGTTAATCAAATATTACTGCACTAAAACAAGAACTAAAGCACCAAACTAGAAGACTTTACAGGGAAAATAAAATGCGATAGGGACTAATGGCAGTTGCAGATTAAAATAACATTGAGAAGGGAATGAATAGTGTTACTATTTGCCACATGTAAAAGTAATGTGGTTATTCCAAGCATTCATGTTTCTCCTAGACTTTCAATGCTCTTTGGCTCAGAACAATTTATATGATTTGGGGTTCAATTTAGATTGTAGAGTTTCCATTATTTAACATCTGCTATCTTTGGGAGTGATTTGGAGGGGTGGTCCCTTAGCTCAAAGGAAACTGATATATTTCTGTTTCTTTGTTTCTGCCGCATTCCCACTCTCTCTCTCTTCCACCTCCTGCCAGATTTATCTGGTCCAAGAAGAAAGAAAAATAGGGCTTTGGACACTCTAGATTTATACAGCACCATCACTCGAGGCATCTGTGATTCTCCTTACACCCTCCATGATGCTGGGAACGTGGAAGGCTGTCTCTATTTTACTGAGAGTGAGTGAAACAGGAAAGGGTGATTGGCTGGCTGGCCACCCAGCAAGACTGCAGCAAAGTCAGGATTAGGACACCGGGCTTTTTGAATACCACAGTGTTCCTCCTTTCTCTTTACTCCTCTTTCACATTTTGGGCCAAATGTTTTCTTTCTTTCTTTCTGGCTAAAAGCATTTCTTTCACCAATTTTAACCACAAGTCAAAAACCTACCCTTTGGCTATCTCCTGGGTGGAACTTTGTATTCAGTCATTCATTTCCTACTCCGCAGGGTGATAAGACACTGGGTGTCCAGAGAATTTGTGCTGGGAGCCTGAGGGTGAAAGGTCATCCCCTTCTCCGGCCCTTGTTCTTCCTTTGGTGAGTTGTCAGGCAGTCTCTCAACCATTGATCAGTCAACCCTGACCACAGCCTGTCTACCAAGCAGCTCTTGCTGATTGGATCAGAACAGGAATCTTCTTCCTCAACCCATCTGGCCTCTCCCATCACCTCCATGCCTTTCCCACCATTCTTTCTCTATCTTACTTTCCTTCTTTTCATACCCTGGCCCTCACAGCTGCACTGACTCTAATTTCAGGAACTAGTCACTAACTTTCTGCTGAAACGAGAAGGTTTCCATAAATTCGCACTCAGCACCTCACCTATCGCGTCAAATCAACCTATAAATGTGGATTTTTGTGCCTATAAGATAAATAGGAAATGAATCAACAGAAATACCATTGGCTTTTCAGAGCCACGAGGAAACCTGGAAATCATCTGATTCTACCAATTCATTTTTACAAATGAAGGAACTTAAAAAAAAAGTTAAATGACTCTCTGGGATTATACAATTACTGACACAAATACTATTAACCAGATCTTCTGACATTCAAACTGCTTTTATCACACACTGAAATCATCCAGCTTCTACTTACTATAACTCTTTTTAAATGATATTAGTCTAATTCCATTCATATTTTTTTATTTTAGAGATGAATATATTTTCTATTTAATTAGGAAATACATATTATCTCTCAACTTTATTTATAATAACATGATATGCCTCATATAGTGTGTTAAAAACCTAAAAATTTCCCCCCTAAATGTTAAAGTAATACATGCTCAATGTATAAAACTTAGGAAGTAAAGGAACTTATAAAGAAAAAAATGATAATTACCCAATTTCATCAGAGATAATCATTCTTAATGTTCTAGGGTATTTCTTTCTAGTTTTCATACACTTCTTACAATGTTGAAATCATGTTCTTTAAAGAGTTTTATATTCAATGGTTTTCGTTTGTTTGCTTGTTTAACATGATATTATAAGCCTTTACTGTGTCATTACAAATTCTTTGTATACATGCTATAAACAGCCACATATAGTCCATCATTGGATGGTAACATAGTGACCTTAGTCATACCTCTAACCCTCGGTATCTAGGTTACTCCCAACTTTCCATTTTTTTAAGGCAATGCTGCAATAATTCCTACACATACATATTTGTATATATTCTTGATCTTGGAAAAAATTCCTGAAAGTGAATGGGAAAACAAATGAGAAAACCCAATTGTTTTCCAGATAGGTGATGCCAACTGACACATCTACTAACAGGCGCCCTGGTACTTTTCAGGGTATTTTTTCCAAAAATAGTATCTCATTTTTATTATCAATTTGGTCTTGACTGGCCCATGGTCTAAAACAGGTGCTGCCAAACACCAGTCCTACATTCAAATTGCAAATAGTACTCACAGACCCTCGTAACGGTGTTTCTTTAGATTGTTGGCGCTCTATAAGGGTTAGCTACGTCCCCACCATGGCACACTGCAAGGGAAAATTGGCAGGTATTTAAAATTTGCTTTTTGACTGTGTACATTTTACTGTATTAAATGTATTTAAAAGTCTATTAAAGTGACAGTGGGCCATGTGCTAGAAACCAGAGGTAAAAAACAAAGTTTCTAGCCTGAAGCTGTCCTCAGTGTAGAGGGGCAGAGTGTCACGAAAGCCAGCAGGGAGGACGGGGTGACTGATGCTGTTGTGATGGGTGTCTGCACAGGGTGTGTGCATCAGTACCAGGACATGGAACCAGCCTCTGGAGGCACAGCCAGCTTTTTAGGAGACACAGACTTAAGCTGCATCTTTAAGAGTGAAGAGTGTGCCAAAGACCTGAGATATTGATAGTCTATACAGAGGGAATGTACTGAAGCGAATTTAACTTCATAGAGGTCAGCCTTGGGCTCTAGCACCGCTGGGGACTTGTGTGTGACCTAGAGACAATTACTTAATTTCTCTGTACCTCAGATTTCTCATCTATAAAAATACTACTAATATAAACTACTTCATAGAGCTGTGAAGAATTACGGAGATAACAGAGGTAAAGTGTTTAGAAAATTGCTTGGTGCATTATAAGAGCTCCAAAGATGTCAGATATAATCATCATCATCACCATCATCATCATCATCATCATCATCATCACTGAAGCACTACGTTCACATGAGGAAGTGGTGGGAGATGGGGATTGGCAGGAGAAGGGTCAGCACATGAAGACCCTCTATAACATTCTGAGAAGGATATACACTATTCTGACATTCATAATTCCTTGCAAGGTGTTTGGACTCTGGGAATTGACTGTCTAGAGGCAGGAGGCTGAACTGACCATCTCAGATTACTTCCAGTACTGAGACACGATTCCCACCTGAGAGCAAAGTGGACTGATTTTGCCCAGAGAATACAAACTCTGCTCACTTTTCCTCTTTTCTTCTGCAACTTAAAATAAAGCGGCAAGGAGACAGCTATGATACATACAGCTGCCTGCCTGATCAACAGCGCCCGCCTTCCAAGATGGTTTCAACTACCTGGTTGAAGTCAACCCAGGTGCTGCTCCTTGGCCCCCTCACTCCTGTCTCTCTGCCTCAGTCCCAGCCAGCCCTCTTCACAATCCTCAGCTATGCTCAGCTTCTATGAAGGCAAATATGGTTCTAGAGATGCATTGGTTTCTCCTTGGACAGACAGGCTAGGAGAAAGAATACAACCATCCTACCCATTTTGCACTGGTTTCTCTGGCATAATTATTATAATGCTTCTTTTCCCTCTCAAAAGTGTCCTATTTGGATCATAAAATTGCATGCAAACTCTACGGTCACATGTATATTAAACATTAAGCCCCTCAAGGCCAGGAACTGGGTCATTTTTTTTGTTATTCATTCTCCAGCACAGTGCCACAAAAAGGCATCTGATTGTCTTTTGTACTCTTCATAGTTTAACCTTGGATGACAGTCCTGCCCCAGTAAAGACTCTGGGATCTGAACCTCAGTTTTTACATCTGTAAGGGGGACATAATGATACTTACCTTTTAGAACTACAAACAAAACAAAGGAAATTCTGATTTTCTGTTCTAGAAATTGCAAAACATTATGCAAACGTTATTTTCCAGAACTTAACACAGCAATTGTCATTTCTGAAATGGTAGGCATTTCATTTTGACTGAATAAATAGAAAAATAAACTAGTGATAGTAAATTAACAACCTTCCTCCAGGAAATGATTGATTCTCTGAAAATTCAAATGCCATACATAACAATAAAAACTGATTTACATTCTCACTCTGAAGCTAATCTACAGATGAGATAGCTAAATGAACCTTTCCCATAGGCTTGCTATGAGGACTAGAAAGGAAATAATTGAAAAATATTAGGGCATGTGGTAAATGAAGCTGAAGTACGGCTGAAGGTGATACAAAGAGGCAGGTCCCTATAAGTTGGTTCTTTCTGTAACTTCAGTTCTGGCAGGTGACAAGAGAAAGGCAGGACTTACCCTACCTGGTTTTCTGATAAAGGTCATAACTTTTAAAAAGTACTGAGCCAGATGGTGATTCAAGCTGGATTTCTTGATTCTCATTTGAGTCGGGAGCAGTTTAGTACCCAAGGGAAGTTCGTTGCTCATGCCAGTGTGGAAATTCCTCTGCCCTATGCACTTTATGACCAGACTGGTCCCTCACTAATAGGCACCATAAAATGCTAACTGATCTTTCTGATTTGAAAGGGAAAGTACAATTAGAAAACAAAGCATTGAAATTAATTTGTTTTCAGCCTGAGTTTTAGAATGTATGAATTTTGGAATCACAGAAGTCTGACTTCCATGTCAGATTTGATTTTTTGTAGCCAAAACTAAAAAAAGAGAGAGATCCTGACAAAAAGGCAGGAATTTCAACTAAATAGCAGCAACTACTGATTCTGAAGATTTTTCCTAATACTGTAATTGCCCATGAACCAATAGGTCATTTGGGATTTTGTGGTATTTGAGCCCCCACAAATTATATAGGCTGTGGGACTTTTTATTGAGTGATATTGGGTGTGAGCAAAGTATACCTTTTCGTTTAGAAGCAAAATTTTTTATTTAAAAAAATTAACGCTCGCTCAGCTTGTCAGTGACTGAATTTCCCTTTTATTTATGCTTATCAGATATGGTCCTCTCTGAGTGTCATGGAATAGGATTGGATGAGGTCTTAGAGCCCTATGGGGACTGTTGGTAATACAAGGATAGCAAGAGAGGAAGACCCTTTCCTCAATCAGCCTGCTGTCTAGTTGGGTGGACAGGACATATACATAAGAAGACAAGTAGTGACATAAGGTGAAAATGATGACCGTTCCACTGCCCTGAGAATCTAGTAAGAAGCATAGAAGTGACATGATAAAGGTAGAAAAGCAAAACCTAACTCACACAAGCAGAGAGAAGATGCTGTGATAGTTCAAATTTAGGCATGAGATTTTTGGTGGTTCTTTCCAGCTTGATAAGTATCATTAGACACCTCCTGGTGTGGGACAGACCCTTAACCTGCCATTTCATCTCTGTTCTGATGATCTCATTCAAATTTTCGATCTTGCTATGGAAGTGTATAACCAACTCATGTGTCCGTGCTCAGACTGCCCAGCTTGTTTCCTCACATCTGAATCACTGTGGATTTTCTCAGGGGACCCATCAATAAGAGTCTTTTAAGAGATGATCTATTCTTTCCTCTCCTGATCAATGCAAGTTTCCAAGTTCTTTACCCAATCACTTGGAAAATGTATCCTCCTAGGAACCAGAAGTCACTTAGTAGAGATGTAGCGACATGGCAAAACCAGCAGAGCTGAAGTGGCACTGAAAGCATTTCTGACCAAGTCTGGGAGTGTGAGACAGTCATGTGAGTCAGTCAAGGAAATAATGGCAGGCAGTCAGGCACATTGTAATACCCTCCAAAGATATATGGTAAAGCTACAAGCTTTGGAAACAGGTACGTTCAGATTTGTAGCCTGGTTCTGTCACATACTGGTTGTTTGATTCTGTAGCCTATCAGCGTATCAGTATTTACATTTGCAAAATGGGGCTATCATAAAACATAACTCCCAGGTTATGATGTCTGAATGAGCTACCTTTTATAAAATATTTAGCACTGTGCTTGGCATACTGTAGTTTCTATTCTAGAAGTGTGAAAAGAATTGCATAGAGGAGGCCACCATTGACCCTTCAATTCAATGGAGAGCTTCAGAGAGAGATTTAATCTACCTGAGGAGACTCACCCACAATCAGTGGCACAATAATAGCAATGAGGTCCTTGAAGAGAAGTATTAATATTGAAAAAAGATCACGAACTCTTGCTTGTCAAAAATAGTGGAAGAATGAGGTTTTCTGGTTAACTGGATAGTTTAGTTAAGAGAGAGTTCTCATCATATTGTCTTTCACATGTTAGAAACTAAATATTTCTTGTATATACTATATGATAATTATACTATAATATATACATATCTATACTATATAACACATGAATTCTCAATTTTTAAAATACTATAACATGTCTAAACCATGCAAAATACAAATTACTTTTGGGGGAAGTTTAATTCAGATAATAGTTTGGGATCCATTAGGGCTCAGACATATTACTTTGTATATTTGTTCTGAGTATAGTGAGTTGAATGTGTCCGTGCAAAAGATATGTTTAACCTTGGGTATCTGTGAATGTGACCTTATTTAGCAGTAGTAATTTTTGCAGATGTAATTAGTTAAGATGAAGTCATACTGGTGTAGAATGGGCCCCAAATCCAATGACTGGTGTCCTTCTAATAAGACACAGAAATATAGGCACACAGGGAAGAAAACTATGTGACGACAGAAGCAGAGGTCTAAATGATGCAATTGCAAGCCAAGGAACACAGAGGATTGCCAGCAGCTACCAGATGCTAAAAAGAGGTGAGGAAGGAGGCTTCTCCAGAGTCTTCAGAGGGAGCATGGCCCTGTGGACATCTTGATTTCAGATCTCCAGTCTCCAGATCTTTAAGAGAATAAATCTCTGTTGTTTGAAGCCACTAAATTTATGGTAATTGGTTATGGCAACCCTAGAAAATGAATACATCAGGTAATACCTGAGTGAAAGTTTTGATGTCCACATTTTATTACTTGTTCTCATAAAAGAAGTTATATTTTAAGGAAAAACATCACTTACTGTATTTGGAAGCATACTTATTTAATAATCCTGTACTTTAAAAATAATGCTATATTCATTTAAAATTGTGTGTATGTCAAATTATAGTGCATAAAATAATATAATTCACCATCGAACACTGATGTTCAGTGAAAACAGTTGTAAGGCAATTCATCATCTCTGCATAGTAAACTGTCAGTTGTAGAAGTAGCCAAGTAGTGTGACACCTTTCATTACTTCTCAGCCAGCCACCTTTACCTTAAAACTTTTGCTCTTTTCTTACTAAATTAGCTGTTATTTGGATGTGCTAGAATTAACAAAATTAAGACCCATTTTGAACAAAATGCTTTGTTTTCCCTGTAAGGAAAAACTTAGCATAAAACTCTAAGCATGAGAAAGTTCAAGTTGCCTTTTATTTACAGTCTTTATCAAGCAAATAATATTCATATTTTGAATTATGCAAATAAGCATTTACATGATAAATCGTAATTGCTCTCAGACAGCTGTTTATAATTGGGTAAATGAGACACACTTTTAAATTGTCTAAATACATACTTACCCATGTTTACATATTTATACACTAGACTGTAACTGTTCTAAATCAGCTGTTATCATCTATTGTGTCTTATACAGACCAAAAGAAGAGAACTTTTTGTACAAACAACAAAATCTCCTTTAATTTGCTCTGAGATCAGAGGAATTACTAATTCTCTCAAACAAGGGGTGACCTCTCTGAACATACCCTTTGCCCGTGGCATTCTACAATACCTCAAGTAGGAAATGATTTTATATCACTTTGATCGGGTAGAAAATTAATCCTGACTCATATTCTTAGCTGATTAGATATACCCGTGGCAAAGAAGAAACACGTTCCTTCTAATGGAATGTCTTTATACCTAAAAAGTCCAATTGTCTTAATATTTAGCAATATATTCTTATGTCAATCAAAAAAATCAACAAATATTTCTTTTGAGAATACAGAAGAAATATAGAGCGCAGTGCCTATGCTAGAGAGGCTTACCACTAAATTAGAAAGACGGAATTACCAAGTCCAAAACGTTCAGAGAGCAATTAAAGGGAAAGGCAGACTGCGTTGAGCTAAAGGAGCTTCGAAAACCAAAGAAGAGGGTGGGAAGTACTGCCTTGGGTGAGGTGGCCTGGGTTTTGAGGTCTCTGGGAGCTGGCTCACTTCTGGCCTGTAGAGTGAGGACTGTCTTGTCGCCGTATGGCAGCCATCGATGAGGAACATTTACCTTGTTTCTGGTCCTCTCGAAGCAAATGCATCTGTTTCCAATTCATCTGATTCTGTTCTTCCACTGTGTTTCATGTGCTAAAGAGAGAGAACTTTACTACAAGATGCTCTGGTTGAATGGAGAAGACTCAAATGCTACTTCAGGGATTCACACACTGGATAGGATGAATCCTGAAGCGTAGAGACTGAAGGGGGAAATACTTGAAGCAGATACAGAGGCACCCAGATATGAAAACATTAGGGCTTGGGAGGCCAAGCCTCTATCCTTTCGTTAAGCGCAAGGAGAGCCTGTGTTGCGAGCAGAGATTTGAAAGCCATAAGTAGCAAGTAGGCCTGAGGCCAAAAATCTGAAGCTGAAGGGTTTGGGTCATGCCTCTGAGTTTAAAGACATCCCTTCCATAGGTAGCTTTTTCCTCACTCTGTTAGGGGAGGAAAAGCTACTTCAGGGACTCATAATCCAGGGTGTGCTCGAGTAGGAAGAACCCTAGGTTAGGAAAATATAGGCTCCAAGTCAGACTCTGAGATGCTGGGCAAGTCACCCAACCTTTCTCTGTGCCTCAGTTTCTTCTTCTGTGAATTAGATAAAGTTCACTTCAGCTCTGTGACCGATGATACTAAACTTAGGATAGCACAGTTCCCATGGCAGTATGACTGTAAAACTCAGCCTCTCCACATGTATCCCACCTCCCCAAGATAAACTGTTATAGCAACAATTGCCACAATTAATTGAGTGCCTACTATCTGTGGGCAAGCACCTTGCCAAGCACTTTACATAAAATATCTCATTAATCCTCACGATACCCATATGAATTATTATTTCCATTTTATAGATGAGGAGGAACTGTGGCTCCAAAAAATTACAATAGTTGACCCAACTCATTCAGGTGTTATTGGGAGAGCCAGACTTCAAACCTAGATCTGGTCCTGTCTGTCCGAACCCCAAATCTGGTGCATATTGGAAAGAAAAATCAGGTTGCTCTTTCTGGACTATGCCTTATACTCTTCAAGATCACCCTCAGTATTAGCTCAGTGCCTGGTATTCATGGATTACAATTTTCTCAAAAACACCCTGCTTCTTGAAGAACTTGAATGCTACTGATAATAAGGCTGCGTGGGTAGGCAGCCTTGTGGTGGGGAATGGAGGAAGTTATATATTTGTGTAATTCAATTGACTCTATTTGGTGCTTAGCCACTCATTAAAGCCTTCTGGATCTACTAGGAGTGAGACTGATGGCCACAGTAGCCAGAGCACAGACCTCATGCCCTTTGGATTATATTTGGGGGAAGAAAATTGGCTGTGGAGATAAGCGTGGCATGGAACAGAAATAAGAAAATTCCCCACTGCCTTGGCTCCCTCCTGAGCAGGACTCTGGGTGGCTGGCCTGGCCCCCTCAGCTCCAGATCTCTGTCCTCAGAATTCACTCGGACCACCTTGGGTGGTCGCTCCCATGGGCATTATGCACGTGCAGCTTTCTGCCTGTTGACATTAGGGGATGTGCCCCCACCTTCCCTTTGTTTCATCCTCCATTTAAGACACGTTTGTTCTCACTGGCTTTTAACTGGTTTTCAGTCTATGTTCATTGCTAGGGTGAGTTATCTTTTTTAAAAAATGCAACTTACAAAGGATTTCTGTGCTGCCCAATTAGCATTGTTAAGCTGTTTGGAAACAAATACAACTTAGGTCAGATGAAATCACACTCTGCTAGTCACTGAGATGCTTCTAAAAAGCAAATCACAACAGGATTCCTAGAAATTAGCTTCTGTTTCCTACTAGGACTTTTAAACTGCTTTAGGCCTTCGGATTTCTTAATTGCTATGTGAACAAAACCGTCCTTTCTCCTCTACACTTCCCGGTACGCTGCTGCAGAGGCGATCAAACCAATACCCTGCCCCTGGCTTCCTTTTACCAACCTCCAGCTGTTAAAAGCCATGGTTGGATGGAGATGGGTGATCACCAAGCTGAACCATGCACTCACTCTCTCACGCCCTTCATCCAGTCACTTCCACCTCCGTTCAGTACTAAGACTTCTGTTCTCTTATCAACACTAGCAGCTTATCCCCCACTAGCAGCTTATCCCCCACTAGCAGCTTATCACCCTACGCCCCTACGCTGCTTGCCCCTGGGGGTGCTGTTGTGACCAATCAGCTAATGAGAGAATCAGGACTCTACCAGGATTTGAATAACAGAAAATCTCAATAATGAGGAAAACCAGTCTATATCATGAAAAGAGATGTTCATGTACTTTTTCTGGTAATTCTATGAAATAAATGACTAAGATGATAATTCAGGAATCCTGAGTGATTTTTATTTTATTATAGAAAAAACAGAAGACTAAATTCACCAGAAATGATCTACTAATTATATTGCATAACCCCATGCACTTTGGCATCTGAGCTTTCACAAAGGTCATCATTTTTAGTAATCATTTTAATAATATGTAAGAAATAGAATGTCTAACTTTTGGCATACATATATTATTTCTTTAATTTCCACTCCCTTCCCCTACAAAATAAAATTTGTTTTAAAGTCTAATCCTTTTGCTTAAGAAAAAAAAAGATTTTTTTCCTTTGTAAGCAGTCAAAGCCAAAGAAGCAATTAAAATCCAGTGTGCGACCATCCATTTCTTTCTCACACCACAAACCACCCAAAGGTACATATATATATAAATATATATATATGTCCAATGCCTAAGAAAAGAACTGAGTTTCAATTGTGTATCCAAAAAAATGTTCGTGTTCCAATACCATAGTCACCTAGGAATCTATCAATCTAGTTTTTATAAAGTGCCTTGATTTGAGGAGCTGGTAATGAAAATGAGCAACAGAAATACAGTATAAGACAGAGTTTTTACAATTGGCTCGTGTGGACCACAGACAGAGCAAAGCTGGAAACAGACTTGATGGAAACCGTAGGGAAGTGGCCTGGGGTTTGTTTTAAATTAAATGAAAACTTGACAAGCAGGTGGAATTAAAAAAATATATATACAATTTTATATGTAATATAATTATGATTTTTCAATATTAGTTTTCAATCTAAGTGAAGCACTCTCTCTTAAGTTTCCTCAGGTTCATGTTACAAAGCAAAATCTTTTATTTTAAGAATAAGCCAGCAACAGTTTAAATAAAACTTGTTCGATAGGAGAAATTTTTTTATTTCACTTAATTAAAGGTCATAACCAATTAAAAAATACTAATATATATTAAAGATGACTTTATTATCTTAGGGATACTCAAGCTATCATTAAAAACATCATCTAAAAAAAGTATACAGCTTTATCATGCGTAGTTGTGATACAGCTACTATACACAGCTACTATACACTATCTGTGTAAGCTATCTATACACAGATAGCTTACATATCTTAGGAACAGAATTTCCTTAAAGTCATTTCTTAGTTGTTTCCTGAGTAAGTCCAATTTATGAGTTTTAAGATTCAGAGCAAGACAAATAGAACAATAAATTTCTCAAGAAATTCTAAACACCGATCTTCATACCCTGCTGTTGAGATAAAGCTACATCTAAAATGCCTGGTGTTGAGCTTTGTCATTTATGTGTCTGTCTGATGGCTCCAGGGGTAGTTTCCATGGTAAGCTCCCTGTGCACAAGAAGCAGGGTGAGTGGAATGTCTCCTTCCAATGAAGAACTTTTCACTGACAGCGATAAAGGCCAAGAACCTCCTTCACACAAATGATTGAAAAACAGAACACGAAGGACATTTTTATTTTGTTTTGTTTCCTTTGTGTGGTATGTGACTTCAGTGCAAATACCCATTTAGTCAAGAATACAAAGACAGCCACCTTTGCTGGCTAAGGGATTTCCAGAGATTGCAGTAAACATATATAGCTCTTTTACTTTTTTTCTGGAGAAATTCCTGAGGGTTGTTGTTTTATGCTCCTGTTGTGCATTTTTGCCTCCTCTTGGAAGAGGGGAAAAGATTTTTCAAAAGAATATTTAAGATTAAACTAAATAGAATCTAGACAAACTCAAACTGTTTTAAAAGCTGAAGTTTATTCACTGTCATTTATTTACATTTTTTGAGATATAATTGACATATAATATTGTATTAGTTCTAGGTGTACAACACGATTTGATATATATATATATATATATATATATATATATATCAATATATATTGCAAAATGATTACCAGAATAAGTTTAGTTAACATTTGTCACCTCACATATTTGTGTGTGTGGCGAGTTTTAAGATCTACTCTCTTAGCAACTTTCAAGGTGCTAAGAGAGTAGATCTTAAAACTATGTATGGTGAACCATACTAGTCACCATACTGTACATTACATCTTCAGGGCTTATTAACCTTATAACTGGAAGCTATTATCATTAGTTTTTAGAAATATAAAGACTTTGAGAAAGAATATAGAAGCCACTCTTGAATGGAACTTTCCGGTTCATGCATTTTTTCTGTTCGAGCTGAAAAGATAAATTGAACCTGTAGCTCCAAGCTAGCACAAGCTGTTTCTCTTTCACTTTTTAATCATTCTTTTCTAATACCTTCCATTACAATGGACTCTCTTACCCCTCTTTAGGTCCTCTTCATTCTCCCCCCTAATTTCTTCAATTCTAGGGCTATCAACAGTCTATCCGCCTTCAAGTCTCTCTTTAAGCTTTGCTTCTTCTAGGTAATCTATCCTGACTCAGGTTGCGATAAGTGTGAGGGCACATCGCAAACATTCTCAAATGTATAAAACATAAAGTGGTATTTTCTTACTACTGCTATCGTCATCACTAATAAGAAAATGGAATATTTGATCCTTTAGCTCTCTGAGAGACTGTGGTCCTTCTCTCCACCAAATATTAACAAATTCTTCTCTTTTGGTGTTTAAATTGTTGTCGAATAGGACAGAAATAATATTTCACTTTAATAATGCAACTCTTTGAAAATTCCAAAATTAATCTCCAACAAAGTAAAGGTATAAAAAAGGGGGGGGCCTAATTTATGGTAACTTAAGAAAATATAATAATAACTGGCTTGAACTGAAGTGCTGCTGTTTGTAAGTATGCACAGTACACAGGCCCATGTGAGGTACCGGGGCAAGTATCATAAAATATGTCCCTGGGGTCAGTCTGCTCTGTCAGTGTCTCTATGTGACACTAAGTGTGATATAGGGCCTGAAACTTCCTTGTGTAAACATCGAGAAGGATCCGGTGTTTTAAATTTATATCAGTCAATCAAAGGAATATAATAAATTAAAAATAAAAAATTTTTAAAAATAAAAGATTAGACAAAAATGAGAGGTTCAGCTCCAGACAAATAAGATTTGGCCCCCTCCTTAAGGTGTGTTATTATTTTCATTCTGACAACATGCATTCCACACTATCACAGCTACCCTTATTATACCATTATACCATTATACCATTAAAAAGCTATTTGTTGGTTCTTTAAGACATAGAGACTACAGATATCTAATTAAGTATGTTTACTTTTTAATTCATTAAATCATTTTACCCCCTATATATTTTTCATGTATATACCTAAACAACTAGATAAACATAGTAGGAAAGAAAAATTTTTCTCCTAGAGATCAAGAACAACAACACAAAGTCCCTGTAAAGTCAATATTTTAATGTCAAATCTTGTCATTTGACATTAATAAAATCTAAAGCCCATTTTTTTGCCTTTTTTAAAAAATTTTATTTTATTAGTAGTTTCAGGTATACATTTTAAAGATCCACTAAATTCCCAGTCTGAAAGTAATTGCTGTTCCTTGTCTTCTGTGTGTATATCACCAGTATATGTAAGAAAGAATCCCAGCCAGGTCTGGACCACCGCCAAGCAATTGATTATTACCCATTAAAAGAGAAATGTTTACTTATTCATGGCAACTAGTTTTCAGAAGGAAAGGCAAAGAGGCCTGATTTTAAATGCTGTCTTTTCTTTCCATCCTAAGACCGATCAAGATCATTCACTTCTTGAAAGTGTGAAAAGTCCATTTTTATTTTCCTTCTGCTATTTTAACCAGAATACTGATAAAAAAGAGGAGAGCAGTTGCTATGAGGCAAAGAAAAATGTCCTGGCAGTTGAGGGCCCTCCATCTATCAAGGGGAATTTGCAATGTTGCCTCTCTTCAATACTGTATAGATTTGCAGGATTTTGTGAAACACTTAACCAAAATGGAAGGATTTAAAAACAGAATGCAAGATATAGATGCAATCATTTTTTAAAAATCAAGATACTTTAGTTTTATTTCAGAGATTTCTAGTCTTAAATTCTTAAGCACGCAGCAGTGATGATCATCTTGGATAATTCCTTTGAAAGGGTGATTAGTGCAGACCGCTTAAATATATTCACTATAGCCCAGATGCCTAAAGATTAAATAAACTCTAACTACATCCAATTATAGGGACATGAATACTTATCTAATTAAATAATACTATTCACAAGCTATATTGAGTTGTAAAATAAGTTCAAGTGTCCAGAACACTAAACAATATTTTAAAATCTGGAAAGATTATTTAGTTAGATATTTATGTGTAATTCTAAGAATCCCTTATGAACTGGAGGCAATTCATATAGATATTTCCAATATGTATAAAACTTAATATCTTGACTATTTTTTTATATTGACCCAATAGAAAAATAATTTTCTCCTCCCATGTCTTTGAGTATATCTGATGTGAAAGAGGCAATAAAGAAAGAATCTTTCTCTAATAATTCTGACTCTCTACCTCCTTTCCTCCACTTCTTCAGAAGGTGCAGTTTAAGTGAAACAACCTCCTATAGTCCCCAGGTCCTGGCTCCTGGAGATAGTTTGGATAAATCCCCAGAGCAGAGGTGAAAGGAAAATTGGACTAGCGCTGAAGCACCAATGGAGAAAGGGGGAATCCACAATGAAGCAGGGTAGTTGCAGCACTTTCTAGAACCAGGAGTTACAGAGCTTCCCTGGGATACTCAAAATACAGACTGGGGCCAGGAACACTGTTCCCATTTCAGAGAAGGTGAGGCTAGAAGTAATATTTGGAGCTCAGAGCTAGGTCCTCCCCAGAGTACAACTGCTAGATGGGGGATGTATCTCTTCTTTGGGAGCCAAATACTAAGAGTAAAAGCAAATATTTGATGCTGAAGAGCTCTTAAGAACTGAAGAGTGCCATTTACTTATTTCTACAGGTCAGTGTGGGCTTAGTATGTTAAATAGATTAAAAGGCTAAGAAAGGTCAGTCACTCCAGGAAAGATTCTTCTTTTGCTTTTCCTGACTTGTTTCTTTTCCCCAAATCGTTATCTGCCCCACCCCTCTCTTGTGAAGGGTCCTTTGGAAACTCAAAAGATGGCACATTCTCTTCCAGAATATTCTGGAGAATGTGGCATCTGAGTCCTGGGGATGAGAGTTCCAGAACAATAGGCTAACACAATGAAGATGATTTTAGAAAAATTCCAGAGATATGGAATCATAAAACTCGTAGGGTTCTTAGAAGTTACCAAATCTGTTCTGTTTCAGATGAGGGGGGAAAAAACACTCAAATTGATGAGGTGATTGGAGCTAGATAGGGGCAGAGCTGAGATGCCAACCGACTGCCAGGCCAGAACTCCTTCACTTGACACTGCCTGGAACTTCAGACCCTAATCTGGGAGTCTGTCCTAATGCTTCCTTGGGACAGCCTTTGTCAGTGCCCTCCTTCCACGTCTCTCAGGAGATGGCTGGCAGAGGTTGCCAGGCATGGAGCTCTAGCCAAAGAGAAGTCCCCAAGGCCCTGGGCCAGTCTGTGACCTGCCCAACCTCTAGGACGCTGGCGCTTAGGTGCTAGGGCGCGGTAGGCACTAGATTTCCGGTTTCTGATGCCATCCTCCCCACCTCCCCCCAGTCTACTCACGGCTCCCTCCCCGCCTTCTCAGAGAGGACAGCCAAGTCATTTCAATTTAATCTTATTTAAAAAGACATAACTAATAAATCTATTGCCGGGGCCGCAGAGACGGCCAGCAGAGTTGATCGTGTTCCCAATCCCATTGAACCCCATTGAAAACCATGACAACACGGGACAAGCTCTGATTTATCCCGGCTCGCTAAAGAGCATTGTGAGCAAGCGTCAATCAAGCATTATTTCGGACTGAACAAATGCAAAATCTTGACTGGAACAAATGCTTCCAACAGGTCCGGGGCGTCGAGCTCCATTTCCCCTTTGTCCCCAGACTAGCAGTTGGCCTGTGTTGGGGTTGCCTCCGTCCGACCACCCAGCGCGTTGCGCAGCCCGGGGCTGGCGCGTTGGGCACGCTTGAGAGGGAGGCTGCTGGGGAGGATGAGCCAAACCCAGCCGAGTCGCGGCAACTGCACGGAGCCAGGTCCCAGTTCAGCTCAGGTGGAGCCAGCCTCCCAAACGCTGCGCCCCTCACTAAACTTAGCAATCCAAAAACCAACCCACTGGCTGCCAGAGGAAGAGGCCTCTGAAAGTGAGCTCGCTGAGCCCTAGCCTTCAGCGCGGCTGCCTTGAAACTTTGGGTCATCAAAAGCATCCGGCTCCCTGCACCTTCTACATTGATCATTTTCAGTGGGCTTGGGCTGTAGGGACTAGATGATCTCGGAGAAACCCCGGACTGGCCATCATTTCTGCCGGCGGGCCCAGTCCTAATTCTTCGGATCGGTCCATTAAAGACTAAGCCTGGCAGCTGCGACGGAGCGGGAGCTCCGGCTTATTGCCTGCTCTTGGGCAGAGGTCATGTCCTCTGCACTGGGCCTGACGTTGAGGCCACAGAGTCGGGGCGCACAAGTGGAGCTAAAGGGTGTGGCGACGCCAAGGAGACTGCAAAGCCCTCATAGGCCGCCCCGCGAAACTCAGCTGCCGATGGGTCCTAGAGTAGACCAGGGCTCATTTCTACGGAGTACAGACACTGAGCCTGAGCCCGTGACGGTGAGCAGTCGGGCAGAGCTGGGCCAACGAGGCTGGCACTTCGGATCTGAATTTCTTGGCCAGATTCCTCCTCAGTTTTGCTGGTCTGGGGAAACAGAGGCAGAGCTGGGAGACCCTCATGCTACCAGCCTTTCCTCAGCACCCCTGAAGTTGTGGAGGACGTCTGGGGTGTGGGGAGGCTCCTAGCGACCTTTGAAATCCTTGGCCCAGATGCCGGCGGGGCCAGGCCATTCCTCTGTGCCGGCCTGAATCTTCTCGCCTCTGAGTCCTTAGAGGGGCCCAACCAAAAAGAAAGAGAGCGCGCCAGTTTAACACTGTCTTGTAAATCACTTTCCAGGTAATTGCGGGAAACGAACACTCCAGCAAACAAGCTCGAGGAATATACAAACAGGGAATAAATTCCTGGGCGCTCATAAACTATCCATGCCGCCCTCACTCTTCCTTGCGCTCCAGCGAGGCCAGGCCCCGTATCGGCCTAGGAGAAAGAGGAAGCTGGGGCTGGACGGGAGGGTAGTGGCCACCGCTCGCCACCCAAGATGTTATTCATTGGTAACAATCCCCATTATCTGTCCCCACTTTGGGCTAATCAGGCAGAATTGCTAATGCCGAGGGCTGCTTCCTGCTGCCTCTGGGAGGTAACGGGGCGCAGAGGGGCGGGGGACGGGGCGGGGCCGGGGGGGGCGGAGGTGGCACCTTCCGGGCTCGCCGGGGCTTTGGTCCAGCACTCATTCAGGTACTTAACACCCTGGAGACCCGGACCAGGGCTTTCAAAGAATCCCGGGTGGGAAGGGCTGTTTATATAGACAGGGATTCCGCTGTAAGAGCACTAATATCTTGGCAGCCTGCGCATGGCGTGCGCCTCTCACGCCCACCAGTAGGAGCGGCGTCCCCGGCCGCCCCTCCATTCCCAGCTTGCCCTGCCCCCACCTCCTTCCTCTCCTCGGCCATGGCCACCACTGGACGCCTCAGCTTCACCGTGCGCAGGCTCCTGGATTTACCCGAGCAGGACGCCCAGCACCTGCGGAGGCGGGAGCCGGAGCTACGCGCCCCTGGGCCAGGCCCCTGCGCCACCTGGCTGGAATCCGAACGCGGCCACTACGCGTGTGAGTGAGCGGAGGATGGTAGGGGTGGAGAGGACGCGCAGAACCAAAAGCCCGGCCCATGAGGGGATGAATTTCCTCAATGCTGAAACCCGAGGCTCTGTCCTCCTCAAACCCTATGCCACGCGTCTCCCAGTTGGCACATTCTGAGAGCATATTTCAGCGCCTGGCACTAACGCCAGAGATTTGGGGTTCTGTTCCAAGGCTTAGAATATTTAAGGCATTTTAAGGTCCTTAAAATGCCTGAAAACACGGCCATGCTCTTCAGGCTTCGGTGTGGAATGGGCAGCTTTGGCGAGCTTGCAAACCTCGGCAAACCAGTGCAATCGACCTGGAGGTGGCCTGTGTTGGTTAGTCAGCTTTTGGTAAATTCGTCTGCCAGCGGAATTAAAACAATGCAGACTTGTTTTAAGAGGGCCCAGGGATGGGTTTCTCTGGGAGCTCGGTCTCAGGTTGTGGTATAAAAGGTCACTGAATTAGGAGAGGTGAGTGTCCAGAGGTGAGCCCAGGGAAGGAAGTGGTCTCACTCTCAAAGCCGCGGGCGAGTGGGACGCCCTCCGACCAGTGGCTCGGCGCCCGCGCGCGAGTAACTGCTGGCACTCAGAGGGTGCCGGCGTCTCATCCGGCCGTGTCTCCTTTGCCTTCCCTAGCCTCAGACGAGAGCAGCCCAGAGGCCAGCCCGCCCGATTTGTCCCAGCGGCCGCCGGCCCAGCCTGCGTCTCCGGGTTCGGACGCGGAGAAGAGGAAGAAGCGGCGGGTGCTATTCTCCAAGGCGCAGACGCTGGAGTTGGAGCGGCGCTTCCGGCAGCAGCGCTACCTGTCGGCTCCGGAGCGCGAGCAGCTGGCACGCTTGCTGCGGCTCACGCCCACGCAGGTCAAAATCTGGTTCCAGAACCACCGCTACAAGCTGAAGCGAGCGCGCGTGCCGGGGACCCGGGAATCGCCCGACTTAACAGCCGCCGCTGAGCTGCGCGCTGCGCCGGGCCTGCTGCGCCGAGTGGTGGTGCCCGTGCTGGTGCGCGACGGGCAGCCGTGTGGCGGCAGTGGCGAAGTGGGCACGGCTGCCAGCCAGAACAAAAACGCCGCTCCCACAGCCGCCGCCTGCCCTCTCCCGGGCTACACCACCTTCGGCCCCGGCTCGGCACTCGGCCTCTTCCCCGCTTACCAGCACTTAGCGCCCCCCGCCCTGGTCTCTTGGAATTGGTGAGGGCGCTGCTGGGCGCGGGCACTGGGACTACCCTGGACTTTGCAGTGCGCCCTGCGGCCGGAGTAGGGCTGGAGCCGGGACCTAGAGTGCGCCCCGGGCCCCACCTCACTGCGGGCCCAAAGTCCTTTGGCGCCGGGGTCCCCTGCCCGGCTCTCGCCAGTCATCGCACAGGGAACTTTCGCCAAGATTCCCCCCTCCCCCCACCCTCGCCTCGTTCCCTTGACCGCCAGTCCCAGAGCTAGTTATTATTGCTTGAACCTTATTTGTATATTTTTAAATAGCTGTTTGTATAGGAAGCAACTTATTTTAAAAGAAATAGAATATTTTTCCTCTTTGTGGTGGCGAATTAAATGTGTACGGTTGGGTCCCCTTGCGCGCCTGCTAGGAATGTAGGTGGGAGCTGTGCTTTTCTTTAAGCAGTTATGACCCACAGTAGTTGAGTGAAAGTCTCTAAAGGGCTTTAGGAAAATACGGGGTCGGGGGTGGGGGGGTGCTGTGGAGGACAGGAAGGAAGCAGAAGCAACCCTGGGGTTCCTGTTAGCTGAAGGTGGCTCTGGCTCGGAAGGGACGCGGAGGCCCCCCTGGGCTCCTGGAGCTGCTGGTATTTCAAACACCAAGTCGGCCCAGCCAGCCATGCCACAACAGGGCTTGAGCTCGTCTTTAAGGATTCTCGGGAGACTTGCTAGCCGGGCTGGGCTGAGCATACTGAGTCTGGGCAGCCTCCGCTTGGCTGAAGCCATCCGTTTCCGGAGTGCAGCAGCCTCAGGCTTAGGGACCCAAAGAGCAGCAACTTGTAACCCTCAATTAAGCTTTCAAGTGCCTCACCTGGCAGCTGTAATTTCCTGCCTCTTCTTGGCGCCACACCTGGCCGATGGGGAATGACCCACCTTAGCTGAGGGAGGACCAATTTGGAGAGCCTTGGTGGCCCGACATAAGGTGTGGGATATGCTAGTGGTTCGCATTTCATCCGTGGCCCCAATGCATACTAAGCTGGGGGATCTACTGTTCCATCCCTCGGTAACTGCTCTTCCTCTAGGTGTCCAGAGCCTCAAGGCCTCCTATGCAGTTGTCACTCTCTTCAGGGGAAGTGGGGACCTCTCTCCTTGACACCTACTGGAGATGAGCCTTAGGAGAGGAGTTTCTGGCTAGATCCCGGGAAGGGAGCAAGGTCTCAGTGAGGCCTATGAAGAGTAAGCATTGGGCCTGTTTGGGTCCCCAGCTTTCTCTTTCCAGGAAGAGGAGGAGCAGGAGAAGGAGAAGGAAGAGGAATGGAGGCTGAGGCAGTTATCACCTGGGATTTGGGGGGATAGAGGGAGAGGGGACAATGAGAGAAGGATGTGGGGTGTTAGGGTCTCAGCTGCTGGCCACCTTGCCTTCCATATGGATGCGGTTATCTTAGAAGAATCTCTATCTTTAAACCTCCTTTTGTCTTGGGAACTGAAAAGGGCATTGTCAGGTCTGAAAAGGACCTAGACAAAATCCGCACTGTTTCTATTCAGGGCTCTGTTTAATCAGTCCCTTGTGACAATGTAGTGGGTGTTAGGGAGGACAATAGTATCTTTTTAAACCTTGTGGCCTTCAGGAAGACAAAAGACTTGAATTTTATGGGCTTACAACTTCAATTAGAGCAGTGCCAGTGTGCATGGGAGATTATCAAATTTGTATCATAAAACCTCTTTCTAATAAATGATTACTGGGGAGGGAGCCTGGACATTGTAAGACATATTTTGGAAACTGCCCTGGGGGCTTCCTAGTTAGCTCTGGCAGAGCAGATGGGAAAGAAAAGCAGGAAAGGATTTCTGAAGAAGGCCCAGGTTGGGACTCGTCACTGTGGTCAGCTGGCTGGGTGCTTGGTTCTTCCAAGCTCTTCCTTCTGAAGGGGTGTTTTCTTCAAGAATGGAGGTAAAGATTCATAGCTTGTTTTCTGTTATTGGTGGTGACAAAGTCTTGAATGTTCTTGGGAAGAAAGTGCAAAAATCACCATTTGTTCGGTTTCTTGCCTTTTCTTTTTCTGGAGAAAGTAGATCTGAGATGTGTGAAGTAGAGCAAGCCTATTAAATAATGAGACCCATAGGACTAAGCAGTCTTGTCTATGGAGAGATGCTCTTTCCAGGAGGCTCTTTGGGAGAGCATGTCCTCAACCAAATTTATCCAGAGGTCTAAGCATTTACCTGCTTCCCAACAAGGTGGTCAGAGCCATAGCAGGATGCTCACCAGCAAGGCAGCCTGTGACCCGGGCAGGAGGAGGGCAGAAATTTCCTATACCGTTAGCATCAGGAGCCATCAGGTATAAACTGTTACCTGCTTTCTTTTTCTCCTTTTCCTTTAGGCCCTTTCCTTTAAGGAAGAAAAGCCGTAGTGAGAGTTATAAATGAGACTTCAAAATGCACTCTCATCACCACTGACCCATTTTAGGGACTCCTTCTGTCATTTTTCTTCTGTTTGCACTTATGATAAGCTGGAAAAGATAACTGTCAATTTCCTTTCTGACCTAAAGGATCAGTTTTTCCAGGCTCTGACAAGGGAAGCTAAACCTAAGGCCTCTCTACTAGCAGCTGTGAGAACAGTTAGGGTCTCCCTCCCTAGATGAGAGTATTTCAAACCTGTCACCCATCACCAACATCACAAAGCAGATTCACACTCAACAGACTTTTCTTGAAACTTACTGTGCTCCATGCATTGTTCTAGGTACTTTCACAGTTGATCTCACAGAAACTTTATGCACTGTATATGTAATACCCCCATTTTACAGATTAAAAAACTGAGGCTCAACACGTAGAAATAAGTGGCTTGTCCAGAGCAGTTGTAAACCTTATAGAATGTTACTATTGTCCTCAGCTTAACCCACATTTAAGCCACCCTGAAAACTGCCTTTGAGGAAGATAATTGTAGTCTTAATGTGGTGGCAATATATACATTACCCAACCATCATTCCTCAACCACCTTATGGACAGTATGGAAGGATGAGAGAGCATGCCAAAAGCACTCTACACAGTTCAGAGCCACTCACAGAAGCAGGTCACCTGATATCACAGTCGCTGCTAACATTCTAAATGTTTCCTGTGGAACAGGCAATATTCTAAGTTCTTTTACTCACATTAACTCATTCAATCTTCACAACAACTGCATGAGATGATATTACTATTCCTACTTTACAGATGAGGAAGCTGAAGGCCAAAGAGGTTATAAGTGACTTGTCTATGGTCATACAGCTAGTAAGTGACAGAGAGGATATACATGAAGCCATACAGTCTAGCCCCAGATCTCATACCTTTAACTACATGGCAGTCCTGGTTACTTTACAGATGCTTCTGTAAGAGACATGTTTGTAGCATCTTTCTGGCTCTCTGTGCCTCTCACTCTCCCTCCCCCTCTACCAAACCTCAGCTCTTGGACACAGCCATTGTGTTTCCCCCATGTCTGTTTGTGTGCATTCTTGTCCAGCTGTCAATGAAATGTAGCTCTTGTCTGCAGGTCACAATATTTTCCCATGACTATCATTCCACCATTCTTCTTCCAGATAAACAAACATCTGCTGCTGCTGTCTTGACACCAATTGTCCACTCAGGGTTTGGTTTGCTGCTGACTCAGATAAGCTCCCCTAAGCTTTCCCAACCCTCAGGCCTGAATCCCCAGGGAGCTTTATGACTTTGGCTTCCCTAGCCCTTTCCCCAGTCATCTTATTCCTTTCTAGGTCTCCACTGTTATCTTTATTGTTTAATATCATTCTCTTCACATTTTCTCTCTCTTCTTCCATTATAAACATTTTCACTTCATCTCACTTAAGTCTCTTGTGGGTGGAGATTGCAATTTTCATTTCAATTGTCTTTCCTCATTGTTAGGGGATCTTATATCTTAGCATGTCTCTTGTCTGACCAGTTTAGCAGTTAAGAATCTTAAATAATGTGCTACTGATGGGTTCGAAAGAAGTTGTTTGAACCCAGGTTAAGCTACACCTTCCTTCTAACAGTGGTGTATAGCTGTTTATTGTTCCCTTGCCTTGTTTACACAATTAATTTGCCTCTTCAGCACACACACACACACACACACACACACACACACTCACATATTCACACACTTCGCTACCTTTAAAACATTTTAGACTTAGAAATAAAATGACCAGGTAAGATAATTGTGGGCTTGGTATGGTTAAATCGTTAACCATGTTTGTCTGTTCTAGGTGTGTCAGTTAACCAGCCTAGGCAGGTTATCTGCAAACATGAACAACAGACAGTCCAAGGAACTTCTGGAATGCAGCGAAAGTGCTGTAACTATCCCAGGGCACTATCATTTCTATGCATGCGATTGTGTCACTTAGTATTCAAAATCTGTATGAGAAATTGTATCCCTCCAGGTCACTCATCATTTTTCCAAGCCCTGATGTGAGAGGAGATTTACTAAATGGTATCTTGATTGTTTCAGAATTCCAATTCTGCACCTGTTCACTCCCCTCCAAACCCCAACCCAGACTAATAACTAAAGGTATGTAATATTCTCCTTTCTCCTGTATACCCACCATTCGTGGTATTCAGTCCATAAGAAATGAACAGTATTTCCTCCAATTCTGATTCACAGAGTGGTGGTTTAACCAGGAAGAACTGACTAGGCTATGAAACAATCACACATCTACCCCATATTTCCAAGCACAGGGCTTCTCATTTTTTCTAAACATGTCCAATGGAGAGTTTTTTATTGTTTCTCCAGAAAAGTAACATCACATTTTAGAGTTAGAGGATCATTTTCTCTTCAACATCCTGCCTTACGGACCAATAAAAATCTCTAGGCCTTTATCGAGGCCACGTAATTTCCCAAGCTGCTGTAGTTTCACTATAGCTTCCGTTAGGAGGGTGTAATGGAAAGAACATCTGACAGAATCTGGTCATGCTTAATTTCCTTCTGCATTCTGACTGGGTGGTCCTTTATGAGACAACAGGTTTTCAAATGCATTTTCCCCAGCTAAAAGCTCTGAATTGGATTGTCCCTTTTTCTCTTCTTCTAATACCAACTGCACTCCGTTCTCTTTCCTAGGGTCTGGATAGGATACTTGGCAGAATTTACTGGGAAGGAAAGTGGAGGCTGTTTGCAAATTAAACTGGAGATAAAAGTGCCAAATATCCATTAAAAGGGCTCTTGAATCTCTCACCTGAGATGTCTGTTATACCTTCCTCCTCCAGCTTTGCTGAAGGATAGTGCTTTAAGCAGCTCTCCTCCCTAAAGAAGTTATCAGCTTAGGTTTAAATTACCTCTTGGGAGATAAATTCTCAAACTAGAGGCAACTTTGAATCATCATAACATGTCAGGGTCTGACACAGTTAGATAAGCATCAGTGCAATGAAAAGAAAGCTTTTTTTTTTTTTCCCAACAAAATTGAAATTCAGAACAAGAGACACAAAACACCAGGAAAAGACAAAAGAAACCTGCTATGGTAAGCAAAGAAGTAACCACTTTTCTAGGAGACTGTTTTTACTGCCTAAGTACACTGATGGACTCAGTCATCTTTCTGACCACTGTATTTAACCATACTCCTAATTCACTGAGCATTTCATATTTAACTCAAGTCAAAATGTAGATATAGAGTAGGATTTTCTTGTTTTCCATATTTAGGGATGAAACATTATCTTACACAATTCTAATCATTTATCAGTTTGGGGATGCACGGAATCAGAGAGGACTAACAGAATAAAATAGAGCTCTCAGAATTTTGTTGTCCAGCAAACATTACAAGACTCTTCTTTCTTCACTTAATTTGTCACTGATTGAGAGCGAAGTGAATGTGTACTCAAATACTTCAGGTGTGCCTAACAACTAAACAACCTAATTCCACAACTGTCCTATTAACTTTGAAATTTTAAGTATGTAAATATTCTATACAAGTGTCTAATACACATACGGTTTGGGAAATGTTCAGTTCTTTTCTCTTCATGAGAAAGGAAAACTCTTAATTCATAATCTCTCACTTGTGAGACCCATGTAGGATAGATATCTCATTTTTCTCATTCTAAAAATAACATATTTTCTTTGTAAGATAATATGGAACATACAGAAATGTATAAATAGGCTATGCTCTTCAATATAGTTACTTTTACACAATATTTGGTTTCTCATTAATAGAAGTGGTGTAATGAATAAGAGACTAGGTAAGCTATTAAAGGTACAGAGGAGGAATCTCATTGGTATCATTGTAAATTATAACTACAAAGAGAAATCATCGAGATCATATCAGCTTAGAAAGAACAATCCTCCTCTATCCTTCAGTTTCCTCTTCTCTGCAGCCTCAGATTGTTTCCTCTACCAAGAGCTTCGGGAACTATAACCATTACTGCTTTTAACAAGGAAAAAACCCAAACTATAAAACAGGACAAAAGGACACAGATGGGAGTTGGCTATTAGTTTTTTACTTGACCTGAATTCAAACAGGGAAATAAGGTTTCCAGGGAAGCAGTAATCCACTAGCTTCTGGTAAATCATGGACTTCTGAAAGCTCCTCTATCCAAACCCCAAGTCTACGAAACCTTGGAAGGTAAGGCAGTGATTAATTCTATTGCTTTTAGAATGTTTAGTTGCCTGCAATCCCTCTGAAAGGCATCTTTGCAGTTTAACACTGACTTTCTCTCATCATTGTCACTATATGATGCCTCAGTCAGCTAATTTGCAGACAACAGAGGGAGGCTGAGAAATTTGTCTAAGCTTAGGCAGCTAGGTGTAGGTATTTGGACTCCAAGGAAGGTGAGAACTTTTAACTTCTTGCCAGCTAATAACCATTGGGGCCACAGAGGCTCACTTCTGCACGGATGTGGTAGTAATTGCTCATCATTGTGTATGAGGAAGACAAAGCCCCAAATATCCACCCCACAAAAATTCAGATTAACTTTCTTTAAATCAGCCTTTAGCCCTGCAAGTATAGCCATCTATGATTGCTTTGAGAAGGCTCTACTTTCCCATAACCTCATGACTCTTGTTCAAGATGTTTCTAGGAGATCTTCACCAAGGTCTCCTTGCTTCACACATCTCTTTACATACTAGGGCCTTGAACCTTCAGATCATCTCAGGAAACTCTAATGTGCCTTCATCATCCAGCCATCATACTGCCTTGGAACATTTTTTTTAGACTGTATGTTTTGCTAGGAAGTACCCTACGCTACATGTCACTAACTGTCTTTCTGAAAATGGTTTCAGTTACAGAACTCCTTCCATATCTATAGAGCTTTCCCTAACTGATTGGAATACAAGTAAAGAATTCACCCACGTCCATCTTGTCTAAAGCTACAACTAAACACAGAACTCCTTAATTCAAAAGGCAGCAGGATAGAGTGGAGAGAACATGGACTGAGAATTGATCGATCTTTGATTTGGAAAGAAAATATTGAGTATTGGTTGTTACATTCATTGTGTGAAATTACTTTTAGCCTCAGTCCCTTGGATCTTTATTTAGACATAATACCACTACCACATGTGATAGATTTATCTTTATTTAAAGATAATACCATGAATTAAATGCATGAATAATGTCCGATAATTGGCACTGAATAAATGTTGTCTTAACTCTATTCTATAGAATACATTTAAGTCTTTTGCGTACATCCAATGTAATGTTGAATTTTGGCTTTTGTGGCAGTCATCTTGGATTGAGTTTTACAAAACACACAACCCCAACATCTCAGTGGCTTAACTATAAAGGTTTGTCTCTTATTTATGTTATATGTTCTTGCAGCCCTGCACCATTGCATTTTCATTCTGGGACCCATGCAGAAGGAACAATCCCCTATATAAGACATTCCTCCTGTGTAGAAGAAAGAGAACACATGATGTCTGCTAAAGCTTCTGTTCAAAAAGGTCATGTATCACTTCACACATTCAATTGGCTAAAGCAAAGTCACATAATCAAGCTTAATATCAACTAGGCAGGAGGGGCAGTGGATATTTTGAAAAACAATACAATCTACTGCATATGTGTTTTTCTTAATTGTTTAATTTATGACCAAATGTTATACATGCTTACAATGTTAATTAATCCTTTAAACTTCTGGAAGAAGAAATATCGCAATGCAGTATTCATACTATAAAGCATATGCTACATATATTATAGATTTTATACTATAATTTCCAAAAGAGTAAGAACTAAGTCTATTCCCATTACATTGAACAACACCTATGCCACAGGCTCTTGGTGACATTTGGGAGAGTGGTCAACACCCAACATTACAGGCAGGTAGGAGGGCATCAGAAACACCATGGGCCCTGATCATCAATTAGGTGATTGTGTTTAGCTGCTTAATTTGAGGGCTATTCCTGTGGAGGCTCTTCTGCCATGACTCATCTGTAGGTGATAAAAACCACTTCAATGACTAATAGCATTCTCATTTACTTTATTACTTATTACTCTAGGAAGTCTACTTATATCATAATATTGGTATCAGAACAATGAAAGGAACAAACAACAGTAATTTGAAGTACCAGGAAATAAGTTTCTCTATCCAGCTTCCAGATAAATTCACAGCATAGCCTCATATATTACCTGACAAATAAACACATGACTATACATAACCTGTTTTTAATTTAGGACCGTAATTTATTTAACTGATTCTCATTGATAAATATTTAAATAATTGTATTAGATATAATATAATTTGACCGTTATATAAAATACTGAAATAAGCATTCTTATAGTTGCTGTACAGCTATCTGCATCAGTATTTCTCGAGGATAAATTCCTAAATATGAACTATTGACTGAGGTGGTATGCATATTTTTAAGGTTTTTTATTTGAAGCCATCAGTCTTCACTATACCCCCCTTTCTTGATGTCCTCCCTTACCCAACTTCAATTCCATGACCAATCATTATAATCACTCCCTTGAACATATCCTTAAACCCTCCTCTCACTTCATTGTACAAGAGGAAAAACTATAACTCTTGTAAATCCAACTCTCTATCTACATTGCAAACCAAGGCAGCTCCGTATGGCTGGAGAAAAACACATAAACACACTGACTGGTCTCATTTTAAATTTATGACCACTAACTTCAACATAAAGTGAGTTGCCAGGTGATTATGTTAGGTGTCTCTGGACCATTCATTCTCCCATTATCCTCCTTCACTGTTTCACACCATTTTCTTTCTCCTCAACTTTCTACCTCCTCCCCAGTCCTTACACTCAGGTTCCAACTTCACTATGAAAACTAAAGTAACCAGAAGAGAGATTGTTCATAGACTTCTACCATCACACCATTGCCTTAACAGTGAGTGCTCCCTTATACTCCGTCTTCTCAGCTGTTACCAGAGATGAGTGGTTCCTGCCCCTATCTACTCCAAGGATATCACTCTAGCAATTTTGCTCTCTTGCTTCTACATTATCAATTTTTTTTCTCTCCGCTGCATCATTCCCATCAAAATGCAAACCGGCTATATCCCCCATCTTAAAAATAAAAGTATTTTCTCTTGACCGTTCTTCCCTTGCCAACCATCACTCCGTTTTAGCAAAAAATCCTTAAATACTTGTCTATATTCACAGTCTTCAGTTTCTTTCCTATTCTCTCTTGTTATAATCTTAATCGAGGTAGAATTTGCGTACAATTGCATTCACCAATTCGATGAGTTTTGACAAATGTAAACAGTCATGTAACAACCACCACAACAAGATAAAAAACATTTCTTTATCACCCCAAAAATGTTCCCACATGCCTCTTTGTAGTCAATTCCTCTCCTCACCCCCAATTTCTGGGCACCACTGATCTGACTTCTGTAACTATAGCTCTGCCTTTTTAATAATTTTATATAAGTGATATCATAAAGTCTATAGCCTTTTTTATAAGACGTCTTTCACATAGCATAATACTTTGTGATTTATCCACATAGTTGTTTCTTTTAATTGTTGAGTATTATTTCACTGTATTTATATACCACATTTTGTTATCAATTCACCAATTGATGTGTATTTGATTTGCTGTCAGTTTTTGGCTATTATGACTACAACTACTATGAAATTTCATGAACAAGTCTTTCTGCATTCATATGTATTCATTTCCCTTGGGTAAATACTTATGAATGCAATTGTTGGGTCATATAAAAGTATACGTTTAACTGTAACAGAAACTACCAAGCATTTTCCAAATTGGCTGTAGCATTTCACATTCCTATTAACAATTAGAATGAGAGTTCTAGTTGCTCCACATCTTTAACACACTGGATTTGTCAGTCTTTTTAATTTTAGGCTTCCTAGTGAGTTGCAGAGGTATCTCATGAAGTTTTTAATTTGCATTCATTTAATGATTCATGATATTGAGCATCTTTTCACAGGCTTATTTGTTATCATATATCTTCTTTGGTGAGATACCTCTTTAAACCATTCACTCATTTTTAAAATAAACTCGGTTGTCTTCTTGTTATTGCATTATAAGAGTTCTTTACGTACTCTGGATAAAAGTCTCTATTCTAGCAAATGTGTGCATTGCAAGTATTTTTTCTCAGACAGTGACTTGCACTTTTATTTTTTAAAGATGTTTTTCGAAGAGCAAAAATTTTAATTTTGATGAAATCCAATTTATTATTTCTTTTTTATTCAAACTCATTTACTTTGTCTAAGAAATCTTTATTAACCCAAGTTTTAAGATTTATTTTCTAGAAGTTTTTCTTCTAGAAGCTATTTACTTTTAGCTCTTAAGTTCAAATCTATAATTCAATAAAAGTTAATTTTTGTTTGAAGGTGTCAAGTTTCATGTTTTTCCATCTATATGTCCAATTGCTTGATCATTATAAATGTTTTCTTATACTTTGTATTCCCAACCGTTACCATACATGAACAGTCCCAGCACCATTATTAAAAACTATTCTTTCTCTTTGAATTACCTTGTAAACTTTGTTAAATATCAATTGATTTATGTCTATACTTGTACCAATATCACACTCTTAATTTACTATAGTTTATATTAAGTCATGAAGTTAAGAAATATGAATTCTAAAACTTTTTTTCTCAAAATTATTTTGACTAGTCTAGATAATTTGGATTTTCAAATATATTTTAGAATCAGTTTGTCAATTTGTATTTTTTTTAAAAAGCCTGCTAGGATTTTGACTAGAACTACTTTGAATTTATAGGTCAACTTTTATTTGCAAGATATATTCTCTGAGTATAGGATTCTGGGTTTACAGGTGTTTGTTTTTTTTTCTTTCAGCACTTTAAAGATGTTGTTCTGTTATCTTCTGACCTGTGTAGTTTCTAATATTGTCTGCTGTCATTCTTTAGTTCTCTTTAGGTAATACATCTTTTTCCCCTGGGAAAAAAGATTTTTCTCATTTTCACTGGGTTTCAACAATTTGATTATGATGTGCTTTAATGTGGTTTACTTTATGTTTATTCTGCTTGGGGCTTCTTGATCTTTTGGATCTATGGATTTATAATTGCTTCTTTGAAGGCCTGGTAATTTTTAATTGGATGCAGAATCGTGAATTTTGCTTTATTTTCTACTGGATTTTTTTATATTCCTTTAAAGATTGTTGAATTTTTTTTCTGGCATCTAATTAAGGTACTCGTGAATCATTTTGATTCTTTTGAGGCTTGATTTTAAGCTTTGTTAGGTTGAGTCCAGAACAACCTTTATTTTGGCAACTAATTTCGTTTTATCACTGAGGCATGGCCCTTCCGAGGACTCTAACCAATGTATTATGGGATCTCTCCATTTTGATTAGTGGGATCCAGCACTGTGTGACCTCCAGGATTTTTTCTGGCTATTCTTTTCCCAGCCTTGGGAGTTTTTTTTTTTTTTTTTCTCATTTATGTGCAGATCAGTGCTCAGCCGGACTCAAAAGGACTCCTCTGTTCATCTCCAGAGCTTTTTCTCTATGAAGCACCCTCCTTTTCAGTACTTTGCCTTATAAATTGTAACCATCTTAGTATCCTCAAACTTTGATCTTATTCTCTTTAATTCAGTGGGAATGTTGGGTTCTTCAGGTTCCCTTTTCCTGCAGTGTAGACTGAAACTGGCTCTGAACAGTAGTCTAGAAAATTCTAAAGCTCATCTATTTCATTTGTTTCCCTCCTCTCAGTCATCACAGTGCTATGCTGCCTATTGTTCAATGTCTGAAAACCATGGTATCATCTATTTTATCAAGTTTATTGTTGTTTATAGCTGAAGGGTAATTCCTATTGCTGCTAATTCTTCATGGTCAAAGGAGAAATCCCGCAGTCTCTTGTAAACTTACTCTAATAAGCTTTTTCTCCACAATTCTACTGAAACTCTTCGCATCAAGGCCACCAGTGATTTCCAGACTGCTAAATCTAATATGACGTGTATTTAAGATTCACAAAAGACTTCTAACTCTCCTTCAGAACTCATAAAACTATAGATGACAAAAGTAGGGTGACGTGTAAGAGCACTAAATAAAATTGAATAGCACTTTAGGTCTAAATAAAATGAGTCATGGATTCATAAGACTTTGTTAGCCTGGGGCTTACCTAGGTAAAATGCAACTTGTTTTAAATTAGACCTGGGATTTTGTTTTTATTCAGGTGTGTAAAGACTACAGATCAGAGGACAATTGCCATTGAAAAGGTAGTTTGTTAGTCACTGTTTTCAAGAAGAGTGAGGCATGTCACACCACATAGAGTAGCACCAGGGTCATTCAGGAGGCAGAGGAGAAGAAAGCATGGGCAGGACCTTATTATGGTTTTTGTTTAAAGAAATGAACTAGACAGGGCAAGCAGCTGATCGGAAATAGTACTGGCTAGCTTGAATAATTTCAATAGGCTCTGGGATATAGGGAGGTCTCTAGTTGTCCAGTGCCTGGTCCTGGGGTGATTAACTCAGAGGGATATTGCCTCCTGTAGTGCAGGAGACAGAGGAGGTGGTTTGGCATATGGGCTCTGGATTGGTTGATTTGCATATGGAAGGCATGCTTGTAAGCAAGTTGTTTGCTATCTTTAAGAATTAGCTAACCTCGGGAGGGGCAGTCCCTCGCCTGTCCACCAGGTTCCAAGATGTCAAAGCATTATAAAATACAGATAATAAAAAAAAAATATATTAATACACAACAATAAGAAACTGACCTATCTCACAGGGATTTATCTTCATCAGGGAATGAGAGAGGGGAGATATAATGATTCCTAGGAACTTGGGTTCAGTCTTGGGTCCAGCGGCCAAGCATCCAAGCACTGTAGCATATAGGCCACCATTTTCTCTCAGCTGGGTTACTACAGTCTCATCCTTGCTTCTAGCTTACTTTCCTTCTTCATACTGTATTCACAATGATGTTTATATGATACATGTCTGATCATATTGTTCATCTGCTTCACACCCTACAATGCTAGCCACTACCTGTAGAATCAAGCCCAAACTTCCTGAGATATAGCTATTATTCAGTTTCATTTTTTGCCGTGAGCCACTCCCCTCCCAATGCCCTACACTTATCAAATCCACTATGTACACAAGCATGCACACACATACACACACCCAGTATAGGTGGTTATACTAAATTTCCCCCAGTTCTTTAAAGATATCAAGCTCTTTGTTTTAATTATTCACACTTATTCCCTCTTGTTTCATTTTCAAAGGATCTTTCAGACCTTGATTCAAACGTATCCTCAAAGAGGTTTTTCCTGACCGTCTCCCAATCCCAGTCAGTTTCAGGGCAACTGCTCAGTCTTCACAGAGCACTCTCTGCTTCCCTAACCCAGCTCTAAACACACTTCTACATTTGCCTATTTACTTCTCTCACTTGCAGTGAGAACAGGGACCATATGAATTATGTTCACCTCTGTATTACTAGCACCTTCTATGTTCACCTCTGTATTACTAGCACCTAGTATGCTTGGCACATGACAATTTTGCAGGAAATACATTTAAAATGTATATGAATGAATGAAGCATTAGGGCTCTGGGACCAGGCCTAGGTGGTGCAGGGATGAGACTTAGGTATTTTCAGAGGGATCTGAGTGGAAACATTTGTTTGAGCAGTGCCTCAGGCTTCTAATACTTTTTCACTGAGATGACTGGGGTTGGGCTTGGATTGGGGAGATTATAAACCTTCATTCCTGACCCTAAATTAGAACCAACCTGGTCTCCAGGGAAAGAGGGAAAAGTAAATACAGAATTTCTTGTGAAATTTCTTCTCAATAAGTTCACTCAGCGTCATTTAGTTGTTTAAGCCCAAACAAGTTAATACACCCATCTGCAATAGTGAGTGCTTTGATCTTAAACTGATTTAAAATGATAACAGGGATGACTACATGATGAAGAAGATGAGTCATAAGAAATCCCGTGTTGTTAAGAAACAATAAAAATTCTAACTTTATAAACTCTGAGATATTCTTTTTTTCAACATTAGATTGAGATGATGAATATTACATCTCCATTTTTCCAAACCTATAACTTAAGCCATATTTTCCAAAGAAAGATACAGTTATAAGAGATTTGAGAAAGAAATGCCCAAAGGATAAAAAAAACTTTCTACAGAAAAAGAAGTTACTCGAACACCTACAAAGGAAAAACAGGTGAAGAGGAGGCTGTGGGGGAGTTAAGTATCTATAGTCCATTTGATTGAGGTCTGGACTAGATGAGTGGGCCTGAAATTGCAGCAGGATGCCTTAGGCTGGACAGCAGGGAACATGAGAGATGAGGGACTCAACTAACTCTCCCCGCCCCCCCATCTCTCTCTCTGTCACACACACACACACACACACATACACACACACATACACACAAGTAGATCAATTTATATTTAATTTGTTTAAAAGTGGCTCCATTCAAAAGAGAAGAGGGTATGCCAGACCACTTTGTGAGGCAATTTCAAGCACTAAATAACAGATTTTTCTTCTTCCTCTAGAAGTTCCTTTTGCAAAAGAAGAGGACCCTAGATGGTTTGATTTCTCCTATTTAGAGCTATGTCAGCATTGTTTTTTCCACTTCAAGGAGACATTTTCAGAAGTTGTGAAAGTAGAGTGGAAGTTACTGATAGCCTCAACACCGTCATCAGAGAAGCAACCATGCTGGTATGTGTGCACTCCGTACAGTAAATTAGGAATAGATGGTGGGAATGGGTGGAGGAGTCACCAAGAGTGGAGGTGGGGGTGGGTGGGGTTTTTCCTTGTCGTTATATATGAACAAGAATTTAGGACAGATAAATCTCACTGTAAATATTTACTGTCAATCCACTAGCACCAGCCAGAGCTAGGACTACTGGATTTCAAGATAAAGGCAGATTTAAGTGAAAATAATTTAGGAAACGACTTGCTAAAAGTTAGAGGATTACTAGGGAAGCTCAGGCAAGGATTTGTGGGTTTTAGATAGTTGGGTTAGAAAACCACTTGGTAAAGTCCTTTTCAAGTCTAAGGTTCTGTGATACTATTATTTATTTGTGTGTGTGTGTGTGTGTGTGTGTGTGTGTGTGTGTGTGTGTGTATAGGGGCACACTGGGTGTAAAGTGCCAGCTGCAGCTGTTTATTACTCTGAGAATTACCTTTCTCTGTGCTGTGGCTTTCCACTCCACAAATTCCCTCTCTACTAACACTGCATCTGTAGCAGCAAGAGAGGTTTTACAACCTGCCCTGACCTTTTTGTTGCTAATGTTGTTTAGTGTGGGATGGAGTGGGAAGCAAGAGAAAGGGACAGAAGTGTCCCAGCTGGGAACAATCCCCTAGGAGGGAGCACATATCCTACCTAGAAAGGCCCACAATTCTCGGATCTGTTTTCCTATGATGTATGAAACGCCCCAGCTGCAGGAAGCCAAAATTCTACTGTTTAACTATTTAATGCCTTTTTCCTCTAGTTTATCCTATGCCTCCAGTTTTGTTTTCCATTGTTATTGTAAGTTTTTCTGGCCCACTCCCTGAGTTTTTAGGATTTGAATTTCTCTCTGGCCCTTGGACTATTCCACAATACTTATTTTCAGTTGTTTTGTTTTTTTTTTCTAGCCTGTGTTAGCAAAATTAAGATTTTGGGTAAATGTGTCATCAGGTCATAAAATGTGTGGCTATCATATATTTATCTATCTGTGAATTCTTTATTAAAAAACTAAAGTGATTATTGTATAAAATCATAGAAGCACAAAAAGAAGTGTCAAATAGTAAGTCATTTAAAAGCTAAGTGACAGCCAGTTGTATTTTTCTGGTGGCAAATGGGAAGTGAACTGATTTCAGAATAAAGAAACTTGGGTTCAAATAGATGTCTATTATTTCTTGACTTCAGATCCTTAACAGCTTAGTGAAATTGAGATGAGAGCTAAATGTGGCTGCATGTGGAAGGGTTTACTGAAAGTAGCTACCAATAAAGGGTAAGAGACTTTCGCACTGAATAATCAGGAATTGGAGTATTATGGTTTTTAAAATGCCTGCACATTTTCTCTCTGTCCCCACCCACACCACTGCTGGCAAATACTAAATCTTGAAAAAGGAAAAAAATGAAGGGCGGGGGAGGGACTATATTGAATTGGATATTGCTTTATTTAGAATAGCCTTTAAGATAGGTGATAATTTCTATGAAATAAAAGTTTTCTAGAGCATGAATGCAATAGGATGAAAAGACTGAATCGTTTTTATGAAAAATCAAACTCCTCTAAGGAAGCACTTCATTCTCTCCAACAAGCAAGACTCTTGTACCTGCGCTGTCCTCCTCTGCACCAGAGAGCTTCAACCCCTAGAGGGAAGCACGCCCTCAAAGAAACTGAACCCTGGGCCCAATAAGAAGCCATTTAAATGGCCAATTTAATGGGCTTCTTGAATTGTTTCTTATCCACCTTAAAAAAGACCTTCGGAAATCTCATTGGAAACACTATCAAGAATTTATGAGTATTGTCAATTTCTAATGACCGCCACAGAAGTGTGTTTTATTGACACCATTATCAAATAAATAGCATAACCTATACCTGGGGAATTAAGAAATCTGGTGAATCCGAGGTACCTTTACTGAAAGAACTCTGCTCAGGAGGAAGCTCATCTGGTTGCTTCTTTGAAAATGATTTCCTGTCACAATCTCTACTCTGCTACCTCTCTTCAAACCTCAGGTGACAGGCGAGAGGTAGAGGTTCCTGCTCTTCCTTGTCCCACCCACTGGCCTCCTTTGCTTTACTTCATTCTCAATCCATTAAGGGCATGAATGCTTCAAGCACTTGAGAGTGGGTTCTTAGCTGCCCTTCCTTGGTTTCTAGGATTCACTTTTGCTTTCTTTCCTTCACTAGCATCTTTGTCACTGCCTCATGCACAATGGAGAAGACACAAGCATCATCTATACCCAAACCACAATCCCCCAATATACAACAAAGCCCATTGCACACATTCTTCAGAGACTCCAGGCCAGCTTCACCCCAGGCTTCTTGGACTCATCTTGCTGTGTTTTATACCTGGGGTTCCACCCTGCTCCTTCAGAATCTGCTCTCTTTTTAGAAGCTCTGGGTTGTGATCCAGGTTCCACCACTAATTAGGACCTCGTACTTCTAATACGCAGAATGAAGGATGGTGCCAAGCATCTTCCCCCATGTTCTAGAGAGGCAGATATGGGTTACCAGTCACTTTGGTGCCAAAATCATCTTGAACAAGGTAACGTAATTTCTCTTATTAATAGAGACACATCAGTGAAGTTTCTATACTAATTCTGGTCTGACTTTTGGATTTGGGGTGACTATCTTTTTCTCAAAAGATTTCTGGGTTTAGGTAGATAAAACAGTTTTTATGTATAGTATGTTGTCAAAACAGGACACTAGAGCTGTTTTTTTAAAATGAAAAATAACCTTTCCAATATTGAAAAGCAGTATCCATTAATTCAATCGAACATTATTTTCATAAGCAAATATGTTTGAAAAAATTAGCAAGTAAATGCATAAATAAATTACCTACATTGAAAGCTGTTACTGGCAGATATGATAACATGTTTCCTGTTAACTAGTTTACATTTCTTTTGAAGTGAATTTCTGGCTGACAGTGTTTATGTCACAGATGGTACCCTCACCTGCTTCATTAAGGCCTGTTTAGAATACAGTTCTAATGCAGGTTTTATTCCATGTAAAGCCACCTAGAGATAATTTTAAATGATCATATCGACTAACAAACACGTAATCAAGAAGCTCTTAAAATTTTATTAAAATTCAGGTCTGTCACCATTAGCAAACCTGCTTCATTAACATATTAATAGATAATGTTCCTACTCATAATTAGTGTGTATTTTCTTTGCATCATTGTAGTTGAAAAAATTCAGGTGGAGTTTGATCGAAAAGTTGTTTTTTTTTTTAAATTTCCGCCAACAAAGCACCTGGGGAAAACAACTGAGGCTCCGGACCATCATTACCGTTTTAATCATCTGCTTCCTCCTGCCCACAATTTTCTCTCCTTAAACTCCATCTTATCATTGCTTTTTGCTGTATCAGCCCACTATAAATTAAAGATATGATAAGCAATGAACTACATGCAAATGGGCAAAGATTTGGCCCACTCACTAAAAGATGAATGCTACCTTTAAGAGAAACCCCAGATACAAAAATATTTTTATTTGTAGTTTGAGAGAAGCGGAAACATTAAATCTGAAAAGAAGCTCATTTTTTTCTTTAAAATAAAAATATTTTAAAACCACTTGTTCAAAATGTGAGTATATAGAACAGATAATAGAACCCATGTCTATGTTTCTATTAAAAGAGTGACATCCATTTTAAAGAATCGTATTTTATAGAGAAGAATAATTCAGAGAGCCATCTAGGGAGGTTGTTTATTTTTTAATGACCAAAACATTAGATTAAATCTGTAACTTAGATCCTTGAATAAAGCCACATCGTTATTTTGAAATATTCCCACCAAAGCGATGTACTAGTAGTGATACATTAGCAAAAAAGAAAAAAAAAATGGAATTAGTATTATCTCTTAAGGTTACAATTTCATCTTAAATACAAGGGAAAATGATATTTACACTAAAAATAGCAATTATCTTCTAATATAGTTTAAAGAATTAGTTAAGACTATGTACCAAAACTGTTCCGAAGCCGTACCATTCTGTGACATTAGAGCTTATCTGTCACATGAGGCAGAAGCTGCTCACGCATTCTAAGCATATTGGAACCGCTTGTAGGGTCAGAGAATTCAGTTTTACTTATAAAGAGTACACTTTATAGTCTTGCTGCACTTTAGGTAGAGCTTCTAGTGTCTTAGATCTCAGAGAACACCTGTTTGCCCCACTCAGGAGCAGATATAGGCCCAGAGAAGATCAGCGACTCTCTCTAGGCCTCTCAGCTTGTTAAAGGCAGGATTGGGGGAAAATATTAAAGCCTTCTGATTTTTTTTTTAAACCACATCTCTAAGGGAAGAAAAGAAATGATATCTATGAATTATTGAAGAGCTGTAATATGCTGGCTGTGAGGGGAGAGCAAATTGAACGTGATCACAAAGAATATTTTCATCTTCCACCCGGGACAACAGCTAGATAAAGGGAGGATTGAAACACAGTCTGAAGACTTAGGTGGGGCGGTCAGGAGAGGTGCTGCCTTTTTGTCCTTTTAACAGTGTGATCCTGAACTAGTATTTCTACATTGATGAATTAAACTTACAGCATTTAGTATAGCACTGTCCTCTAGAACTTTCTGCAGTGTTAGATAGCTGTACTGTCTAGTTCGGGAATCACTAGCCACATGTGGCTACTGAGCACTTAAAATGTGGTTAGTGCAGCTGAGGAACTGAATTTTACATTTTATGTAATCTTAACTAATTTAAATGTAGATAACCACATGTGGCTGGTGGCCATTATATTGGACAGCACCAATTTTCTAAATCCAATGGAAGAGTTAGATTCTGATCATGTCAGTGAGCTAGAGACCCCTGGTGGAGGGGACTGTTATCTGCAGGACTCGGAGCACAATTTATTAATAAGAGGGTGACTTTTTTTCTAAGACGCAGATATTTCAGGATTGTTCACATATTTTGATGCTAACACCACGACTTAATGTAATATGCAAGTTATCTAGGCGTTAACAGAATTGAATAATGAAGAATTCAGGGATTAATTAAACTGATTGATGTTCACTGTGGTGATATCAAGTTTCTATTATTAGCTTAATAAATAGCACACTGGCAGGACAGTGAAAACTGGCTTGAAATACTGAATTTTGGTTCTCTGTCATGAATAATAAAATGCCCTACATCCCCAAGCTGGCCAGGAAGCATTCTGCAGGATAGATGATGGTCTCAAGTTGTATTATATCAATTAAAAGATGCTACAGCTTGGTCGAACTCTGCACTAAATTCAAATTCAAGACAACAGCTGTTTGATCACTTTACCAGAAAAGAAGGGATGATGTTCTCTTCACCCCCTTGCTGACACACACCACACACAGATGCCTCCATAAAGTTTAGGTAACCTGGAATTAAAAAGGAGAGATTTGGGTCTTTTTAACCTCTCTTAAACTGTGCTTGCTAAAATGGAGCTTGCTGATATATTTCATTCCTTTCTGATCCCACTGCCTTCTCTATTACTTTTTTTCCTCTTTAACCATCAAAACCATAATTACACAAACCACAGTCCTTATCTGTTCACTCTCTAGGGAATAGAGGGCTCTCTCTCTCTCTCTCTCTCTCTCTCTCTCTCTCTCTCTCCTTTTTCTGGCTATTCGTACTCCTACCTGAATTCCACTTTGGCGTGGCTTCAATCCTAGGACTCCTGCTTTCTTGTCTGAAAACTCCCAAAGTACCTACGACAAAGATGGCTAGCTGACCCCTAATAGTTGTCAAAAGTAATACAATCAGTTTTTAGCTAGCATATACTGAGCATTTTTTAAATGTAACCTTCTAAAACAATGCTCAGTGTATGCTAGTCATTATGTAGAGATTTTTAAATTTTATGCAGCTAAGCCTATCGTCTATGGTTTTTGAGTTTTCTAACTTATGTAAGCAATTCTCTCCTCACCTCAAAGATATCCAACTATCTTCCTAGATATCTGTGAATGATTTGACTACACACCTAGAAAATCGGTAAGACTCTATTAAAATAAGAAGGAATAAGAAAAATTGGGAAAGTGGCTAGATAAATTTTTAAAGAAAATTTATAACTAATAAATAATTAAAAGTAGGACAGAATTTTTCATTTTAATCTTTACCCCACATGTGGCTGGTACCTATTATATTAGCACAGATTTAGTACATGCCATGGAAGAGTCAGATTCAGATAATGAAAGTGAGTTAGAGGGTGAGCTAAAACATACTTAGGCATAAATTGAGCAGAAAACTTATAGAGAAAAATCATAACATTTTATTGAAGTACATAAACAAGACATGAATAAACATAAAGGCATACTGTGTTCTGGATGGGAAGATGACACGATAAAAAATATTACCTTTTTCTAAATTAATATATACATTTAATTCATTTCTAATCAAAATCCCAATAGGGTTTTCTCAGAACTAATATATACATATATATAAAGGAACTAAAATGTGAATATGAAATATGTGCACATATATTTATATGCACACACACATATTCAAGTAAAATAATTAATACATCAGAATTGCCACAAAAATTTTTTGAAAAAGTTAAAATGTTTCCCAGATATAAAATCTACTATAAAGCTACTGTAGTCAAAACAATATGATAATCACACATAGCTAGAATAGGCAAAGAACTCATTAGAAAGTTCAACCATTGGTCTAAGTTCATATGATGAATATGTCATTTGAATTCAGTGAGAAAAGAGTAGTTTAATAAATGGTCCTGGCAAAAATCATCAAAAATCTCAATAAATCACTAGAAATCCCAATTTCAATATTTCACTTTTTAATGGATAGAGTGTATTAACTCAGAGGAGCCAAGACTAGGAGAATCTTCTATATAAGGTTGCTAATAGAAACCTCTCTTTCCCTTAAAAACTATAAGATGTATGTTTATATCTTATAAAAAATGTAAGGTGGACACTAATATTCTTACTTTTTAAATAAAATGTTAAACTATCTCATTCTAAATAGCACAGATGATTGGAGACAAAAATGAGATTAGAGCCCCAGATTTTAAAATTCCAGTACTCAATTATGCAGCACCTTACTGTTTTAAATTTTCCTCAAATTATTTGACTACATACCTAGAAAATCAATAAGACTCTGTTATCATTTTAGTACTGAGAATCCTGCATACCAGGGAAATCCCCAGTCCTGGGCAACTGTACAGGTGCTTATCCTACAAAAGCTCTTCTCGCTTATAAAGTAAGACAAACATAACAGTAATAGGAAAAAAAAAAAAAAAGGGCAAAATGACAGAGCCATAACTCTGATGAAACTTTTAATGTGAAGAATCATTATCAGCTTGACTAATTTCTAATACTTTGAATTATAGGTAGCACTATGTGAAACATTTATTATGGGTCCCTGTTGAGAAAATCAGTGAAGTATATACATGAAATTGACAACTTTACTGACAGGGATATGTGACAAGTGGAGATTTCAAATAAATAATAATTATTTATAAATAACCAAGTTTAATAAATTTGTTCATTATTTTTTTCTGTCTCTGAGCACATTAGCTGTCAAATTGCTAAAAGGTAGCTAGTTAACTAGTTAGATGAGTGAAATCAATCTATGCCAAATTCCCAACCTTGAATTAGAAAAATATCATTCCATTTTCTTTCTCTATTATTTTTACCTACTTAATTTTTGGTCAACTATATTTAGTTAGTATTCAAGTAGGAAAAATTATAAGAAAAAAGATTGATCCTTAAAAATCTGAAAATTTTACATACATTATCATAGATTTTAAAGAGATTCTTTCTTCCTTTGAATCATTAAATATTCAACTAGCTCTATACTGAAACCCAGCAGTGGTAGAGTAGAAAGCTCATACTTTAGAGTCAGTTTTTAATGGCTGTGTGATTTGGGACAAGTTACTTAGCCTTTCTGATTCTAGTTTGTTCCTCTATAAAAGTGTCTATACTTCCAACCATCTCAAAGAACTGTGTGAGAATCAAATGACATTGTTATAAATTGACTGGCAAGTGAAAGATTCTCAAGAACTCATAATGGCAAGTGCCACAATTAATAGCAAAACAAACTAGATGACGTTAAGATGCAGTTAGAAATACCACTGAATCAGTAATCAATATTTCAAATAAGATGAAACTTGTCATTTACTAACCTGACCTTAAAATATACACTCATCAACTCTGACTTACAGTTTCTTCATCTATAAAATGGGAATAATTTATCCCTGTGTACCTGAAAGGATTTTGAAGCTCATTTTGAACCTCATTTTGAAGTTCAAATGAGATAATATTCATCAAAGTGCATTGAAGTTTGCGGTCCCAAATCTCTGGTTTACAATTTTAAAGAAATATAGAGAAAACTGTGATTACTAACAAGAGGTTTCAAAAAACCTTTATTAACTTTTTTTCTTTATCTTTTAATTGTAAAAAGTAAAATAAGATGCACCTGCAAAGTAAAGAAAGGACTCCCTATCCATATGATGCTGGGTTTCCTAGCAATAAGAAACATACCCTCATGTATCTTTGTGTCCACACATTACTTATGTCCTACACTTTGTTTCCCATACCCATCATTGAGACACCCATGATCTCCAAGCTTGGCCCTTATTTAGCTATTTTGTTCCCTCCCAACCACAACAGGGCTCCTAGCCACCAGCCCAGTTCCTTGTCCCTTAAACGGGTCCCTGACAGGGCCAGCTACATAATTTGCACTGCCCACTGCAAAATAAAAAAGCCAGACACTTTGTTCAAAAAGCAGGAAAACAGTGCCGCTCAAGGTACTAAATATGAAACATTAATAAACTAAGCAGTCTTACTATATGAGCCAACAACTGAGCTTCTTTCTATTTACCCGAAGGAGACAAAAACTTATGCTCACGAAAATCTGCACATGGATATTTAAAGCAGCATTATTCATAATTGCCAAATCTTGGAAGCAACCAAGATGTCCTTCAGCAGGTGAGCTGATAAATAAACTGTGTTATATCCATACAATGAAATATTATTCAGCAATAAAAATATGGTTACGAAGGAGACTTGACCTTGGGTGATGAACACACAATGCAATATATAGATGATTTATTATAGAATTGTATACTTGAAACCAGTCACCCCAATAAATTTTTTAAAAAATTATTTTAAAATGATCTATCAAGCCATGAAAAGACACAGAGGAAATTTAAATGCATATTAATAAGTGAAAGGAGCCAATCTGTAAAGACTACATACTATATGATTCCAATTATATGACATTCTGAATGAGGCAAAACTATAGAGAGAATAAAAAGGTCAGTGGTTGCCAAAAGTTAGTGGGTTGGTAGAGCTGAATAAGCAGAGCACAGAGGGATTTTAGGGCTGTGAAACTTCTTTGTGTGAAACTTCTTTGTGTGATAACGACATGGTGGATACATGTCGTTAATTTGTCCAAACCCATAGACTGTACCACAAGAGTGAACCCTAATGTATACCATGTACTCTGGGTTATAATGATATGTCAGTATAGTTTGATCAATTATAACAAATGCCAAATTCTTGTGGGGGATGTTGATAATAGGGAAGGCTATGCATGTGTAGGGGTAAGGAATGTATGAGGAATCTTTGTACCTTCCCCTCAATTTTGCTGTGAACCTAAAACTGCTCTAAAAAGTAAAGTCTATTAAAAAAAATGGAAGATGGAATTGTCCTGTCTTGACAAATTTTGTCCACTATTCTTCCTTGGGTAGATTGTAACTACATCTTATATTTGTTACTGATTTATCACATTTCTCCCAAGAGGCCATGGAATCTTTCAGCACTAAGATTTTACTATCTAGCATCCGCAGGGAGGCCTTCATTACCCTAAGCTGTTTTAATTGTCCAAGGAAAGATATTCTATCCTCTACCTTTTCTAATTCCTCTATCCAGAGCATTGTTCCTCAACTAATATTAATATCAAGCAACCCTATTTATGAATTAATGGTCAATTCTACTGTCTGTTTGTTTAAAACTGTTACCTTTTTATTCAAGTCACTATGGCTTGATTGAAATACACTGGTGTATGTGCAGATTTTATGACTTATTCTTTTAATAGTAACTATATCTCATTTCTTACATTTTTTTCAGCAGAGACTTAAAAGCGGACATTCTCACCTGAAAATAAAATAAAATTATAAATTGTTCTTTAAAAAAATCAGTGGAAGGAATGAAGAGCTGATACATGATCCAACATGGCCAAATCTCAAAAACATTATGCTAAGTGAAAGAAATCAGACACAAAAGACCACATATTGTTTGATTTAATTCATATGAAAAACCCAGAATAAGCAAATCTATAGAGATAGAAAGTAGATTAGTGATCGATTAGGGCTGGAGGTGAGAAATGGGGAGCAACTACTAATAGATAGGAGGTTTCTTTTCAAGCTGATGAAAATGTTCTAAGATTGGATTGCTGCATTGGCTAAACAACTCTGTGAATATACTAAAACCATCAAATTATACATTTACAATGGGAAATTTTTATGGTATGGAAATTTTCTCCAACAAATTGGTTTAAAATAAAATCAATGGATATGAGCCTCCGTTGGACATATATATTTCTAACGCTCTCTCTTTTTCTCTTTCTTTTTGTAACTTCCTATTTTAGCCTTCCAGAGTAGCTTTCTAAAACTCAACCTGTCACTTTAGAACCTAGAATATCCTAAATTTTCTTTAAAAAAAGCATTAAATACATGAAAAATATGAACAGAGGCAATTACTAAAATATAAAATTATGATTTGTCTTATGGAATCTTCCCTAATTCCTTTAAATTGACAAATTTGCCTAATAAATTTTAAGTATGCCTATATGTATGGAAGGTTTATTCATGCTCTTATAAAATTTCACTCGCTTTATGAAAAATATCTAAACAGAGGTAGAGAAGGGACCTGGCCCAATAGGGCCACTGCTATGGCCTGAATATTGTGTCCTCCCAAAACTCATACATTGAAGCCTGATCCCGAATGTGATCATCTTAGGAGGTGAGGCCTTTGGGAGGTGCTTAGGTCATGAGGGTGGACTCTCATGAATGGGATTAGTGACCTCATAAGAAGAGTCACACAAAGCTTGCTTCCGCTCTCTCTGTTCTCCATCAAATGAGGATACAAAGAGAAGATGGCCTTCCTCAAACCAGGAAACAGGCCTTGCCAGAAACCAGATTTGTTGGCACCTTGATCTTGGACTTTCCAGCTTCCAGAACAGTGAGAAATAAATGTTTATTGTGTAAGCCACTCAGTTTGTGGTCTATTTGTTCTAGCAGCCTAAACTAAGATCGCTGCTGAGTAGGAGTACTGGGGATACAAAGCCAGGGTCCCCCAGGGTTCACACTGGGACAAAGTTGCTGCCAGTATCAAAACTTTGGCTACATAAGCAGTCCCTAAACACATATTATTTGTCTGGCTGCAGAGACTAAAGTGAAAAAAGCAGCAGAAGAAAGCTAAATTAATAATAACTGCCATTATTGGTCAGCACTATGGATCTGGCAGGCACTGTGCAAATCAGTTAATCCAAACAACAATTCTATGGGGTATTATTATCTCTAAAATATAAATATAGAAACTGAGACTCAGAGAAGTTAAATAACCTGCCCAAGGCCTCACAGTTAGTAAACTAATCTCCATATACGTAATGTTAAAAAGATATCAGACTTCTCATTGAAGAACCCCCCAAAATTACTTGTCCATCCTAAATCCCAGGGAATAGATGGGACCTGCAGTTCCATTTTGGAACCCGCTAATTGTATGATATAGAACTGAAACTGGTGTTATCATCAGTGATGTAGTTGTTCCCTTTGTATTTGCTTGTTCTGTTCTAGATTGCTGAGTCTCTTCCCCAAGAGTATAAAAATGCACTTTAGATCTTTAACTCATAACAAACGGAAATATATTTCTTATTTTAAACTAACCCCTGGAGTGCTGCGATTTGTCCATCTTTGATCAAATGTTCTTCCCAAGCAGTCTGATTTTATGAATTTTCCTGAGCTGTGTTAAATGGCATCCCATTAGCATCAACATGAATGGGAAGCGAGGGGTGGGCTCAGCACAAAAGCATGACCTCTTATTAGTTGCTATTCTGATACTTTATTTGTCAGCACTAATTCAATGGCAGGGCGAGAAGGCTCATAGGAGATTATGTACAAAGACTATGCTACATTTTACAGCCTTTCTCAAGCCATCAGGGTGAAGAATTGACTGCTACTTGCATCCATAATTATATGTGGCATTTTGGCTCTGTAATTAAATTCAAAATAAATCACATGCAGCAATTTGTTAAATTTAAATAATGTTACAAAAAAATAAAAAGATCAGTGAATGAAATGAGCTTCTGAACTTAGGGATATGATTTGAGGAAAAACTGTCATTCATTCAAACTAGCAGGGTTGGCGGCTGTAAAAATAAACTCAGTAACACTTAACTCTGCTGAATCTAGGATGTGATGAGGCCATTAGAATCTGTGCCATTGGACTGGATTATACAGGAAACAACTGCAATAAACCCTAGTGTACAGGAAATTCAAAACTATAAGTTCAAAATAAGGACTGTTCATAGACTGGTTTCAATTTATTTTCCAAATGATTTAAGGTCTTTTAAGAATTACACTTAATATTTATTAAAATTTAGTGGGATTTTCCTAGTCTTTTAGAATAAGCTGAGGTACAATGAAGAGATTTATCCAAATCAGTATTAGAACTAGGATAAATCAAAATAACTATATGTAACAGCAACAACAATACTTCAAGCTTGCTGAATATTTTCTGGTTAAAAAGCACTCTCGTACATTAAATAAGTACACGTATCCCAAGAGAGTTTAGAAAAAGCCTTTTGATTTGTGGTCACTTTAAGCTATTAAGCTGCTCACTGTCAGCTGAGGGAGACAATGGAACCGGACAGGGTGAATTGGGTAGCCCAGGCCTAAATTTACCCAATGAATATGATGGACAGTAGGACAGGAGTTGATAAAGTGATTTTTCCCAGTGTTGTCATAGAACTTCAAGACCCAGAATCTGGTCACCGGGCAGGGATGATGTGGCTGAAGTTTCACTCTATGTAGTGGAACACAGTGTGTGATGTGGCTAGAGGTATAAAGGTCTTCACTTCTCTGGTTGGCTGGAATACTAACCAAAATAATTTTTCCATTATCCTTCCGGGTTCTTGGCTGAGACATCCCTGTAATAAAAGATAGACTAACAAGAGAAAAACATATAAAAGTTTAATAACATGTATACCTCCTGTATACATGAGAGAGGCTCAGGAAAACTGAATGACTCTCCAAAATGACTGAAATCACCACCTTAAATATCATCTTCAGCTGAAGACAAAAAAAAAACATGTTGAGGGCTGGTGAAGTCAGTTATGGGAGGTTACCAGAAAAACACAGTAAAGAAAGATAAGGTTGTCATGCAGATTTAGGTCCTCGCCTTCCTCACTGATAAGAGTTTCCAGAGATAAGGTCATCCCCCTCCTCAAGGCCAGACACCCTTACAAATGGAGATTTTTTTTTTTACAAGGGTAACTTCTACCTAGTTTCCTGAGCTTCTTACATGTCAGCTGTTTCTTAAAATTAACCAGCTTAAAATAATCCTTGTGCCAAAGAGACATATTTTGGGGTGGCAAGTTTTGTTCCCCTCTAGCTCCTGGGCTACAAATCTGTAATGCAGCTGTCCTAAACCTTTTTGGCACCAGGGGCCTGTGCTCCTATTGTTACCGTTAGGGGTGACTTGATGGGGCGGGGGAGGGAGGGAGTAACAATGCAGAAGTGCAGTTAGCATTTTTCCTCGGTTCTTCCCTACCAAGGCAGCAAAGAATTATAGGCTAGCGAGATTTAGAAGTAAGATTTATTAAAAGTATATTTTAGAAGGAGATGGGCCATGCTAAGACAGGCTGTAGCCCTGTGGAATTTGGGAGGTGAAAATATAAAAGAAATAAAAGACAGAGTACCCTCCAAGAGGGGAGAGAGAAGTCTGCAGTTATATTAGGGCTGTGATGGGTGGTTACAAAAGCGTTCTTAGGTGATTGGCACTTGGCCGCTAGATAACTCTTTGTTTAGTGGGCATATGCTTACCCAGAATTCAGTCCATTGTCATTAGATTCATGAACATCCAGGCATAAACATGGTATCATAATGATGGTAAAATAAGGCTGAGGTTGTGAGCAGATCTGTTACCAGATTAAACCAGCTACAGATTACGGCCCTCCTGTCCTTTGTCTCTGGGGATGCAGTGGAGATTCTCTAACTACCAATAAGGTGTTCTTTGGGCAGTCTTTAGGCTGGTCCCCAATTCCTTTGTTCCTCTGTTGCTCATGTCTGACTAGCTACTTAACACTATGAGAATCTAATACCTTATAATCTAAGGTGGAGCTGAGGTGGTGATGCTAGCATGCTGGGGAGTGATGGCAAATACAGATAAAGCTGGGCTGGCTCACCTCCTGCTGTGCAGCCAGTTTCTAACGGGCCACAGTACAGGTCCATGCCAGGGGGTTGGGGACCCCTGCTGTAGAGCCTGTTATTGTACTAAATACTGTAAGCAATTGTAACGCAATGGTAAGTATTTGTGTAATGCATTGTGCTAAGTCATTAAAATGGCTGCTAAGTCACTAAGCAATAGGAATTTTCAGTTCCATCATAACGTTATGGAACCACTGTCATATATGCAATTTGTATATGTGACCCAAAATTTTGTTGACCAAAATGTGGTTATGCAGCACATGACTGTAAAAGGAAAATTGGTACCTGGAAGTGAGGTGCTGTTGTAACAGAACCGTGTGGTATTTGGTAATGTCAACACAAGAACATTCAAACCTGTAGAGAATTTTTATGAGTTTATTTGAGCCAAAAACTGACAACAATGCTGGGAAACAAGATCTCAAATGCTCTGGACAATGATAGTTTTTCAGTTTCTTTTATACTTTGGAATTAAGGAGAGAACATAAGGAAGATTACATGAAGGTGGGAGAAAACAAATTGGATTATAAGATAGTTAATAAGATTAAGTGCTCTCTTGAGGGTAGTTACACTTCTAAGGGGTCTGAAAAAGAGGCATTTCAAAGGTGTGTTAGCCTACATGCACAAAAACAATGAACAGGGCTTGCTTAAGGCAAAGATAAATTTTTTGCTAAAGGATTTATATTCATGGGTTGTGACTACCCACCAAGACCTACCCAGTTAGGAATTTATGATCAGATCACTCTGTGAGGTTTAGATTTATTACAGAGTCCATTTTTCATTTATAGTAAATAGTAACTATATGCACATTTTCCTGGGGAGAAGATCAATAACTTTAACTAAATCTTTATAAGGATATAAGACCAATAAAAAAAGATTAAGAACCTCTGTTCTTGATATATTTCAATAAAGAATTTTAATGTCAAGATGTGGTATATTAAATATGGTCACACATTTTGTTGCTCTAATTTAAAATTTTCATTAATACTCTGAAATTAATACTCTGAAACTCATCCATGGAGAACCTCAAGTTAAAAATCCCTGGCTGGCTTGCAAAACAAAACAAAACAAAACAAAACCTAAACTCAAAACAAAACAAAAAGCAAGAAAAGAAAGAAAAGAGGGAGGGAGGAAGGGAGGAGTGAAGGAAGGAAGGAAGGAAAGAAGGAAGGAAGGAAGGGAAGGAAGGAAGGAAGGAAGGAAGGTGAAGGAAGGAAGGAAGGAAGGAAGGAAGGAAGGAAGGAAGGAAGGAAAGAAAAGAATACTGTGACTCAAGTATTGGTGTATTTTCATTAATTTCAGTTAACCTTTTTCATCTGCAGACATAGTTCTTCATTTAGCTCTTAAAATTATTTTTCATTGTTATGTCTTTAATTATTGCTCTGTTTCAAGTGTTCGAGATTTATCTTTATAAGCAAAACTATCCATATATGGGCTATTATTTCTTTTTTTTTTTCAGTAGCTTCTTGCTTGTCATTTTCACTTCTATCTTTTTCTTTGTAATTTTAAGCAAGTTTATTGAATATTTTCTCCATATTATTAATTTGATTTCCTTTGATATCAGTTCAGTTCTCTATAGACATACCACTTAAAGGCAATATGTGTTACCATGATTTACATTAATTATTTCTCAATAAAATGGGGCTGGGGGAAAGGCAATGTGTGGATCTGGTTTGGATTCTGATTAGACAAACCAAGTACTTGAAGAAATTATTGTTGAGGCAATCAAGAAAATCTGAACATGATCTGGATATTAGATGTACTAAAGAAGTATTATTAGTCTTACTAGGTGTGATGATGGAATTGTGGTTATGTATTTTAAAAAACTGTCAGAGATACTGAAATATTCACAGGTGAAATTATATTAAGTTTGGGATTTGATTTAAATCGCTTTAGTCAAGAAAAGAAGTTGGAGAAAGAGATTTAAAAAAATGATTCACAAAATATTAGTAACTATTTAAGATAGGTGATGAGCAAATGGTGGTTATTATTTTAAATTCTATTTTTGTATATCTTTTAAACATTTCACAATATAAAGTATTAAAATTATAAAAATGTCTGAACTTTGCTGCTTTTAATACAGATTTAATATATGCTAGCTATTTCATTGTTTAATGATGTCTTTCCTTAACTTATCTTGGTTCCTTTATATGTCTGCCTGCTTCTCAATCAACTTCCTTTCCAGTCAGTTCTCTATTTTATATCAACTTTTATGTCTTACTTCATTGAATAAGTTTAAAGTTTTTGGGGGGAACATTAAACAGATATCTTGTTCCTATAGAAAATCTTTTTTACACTTGATCTTAGCCAAAAGGCTGAGAAGTGATGAGAAAATCTTTTTTTAAAGCATGTTCTTCTAACCCATCTTAAAACTATTTTTTTCCATGATTCATTTTTCAGTACCTTTTTCATATTCCCTGTGTTAGTCTACTTTCTTTCTATTTATTATCTTTGAAGGAGAAACATTTTCCAGGCCTGGTTTTCCCTCATAAACACAGAAGGTATATTCTACTTATTTCCCTCATTGTTCTCCAGGTTGTTGTTATACTTTTTATTTCAGTCAGAAGTCAAGTTGATATAAATTAAATAAAGCAGAATCCAAGGACTCATGAGAAGATGACTGAAACACTGAAAAAAACAAACAGACGAACTCCATCTCTATAATACGTCTCCACTGTGTCTAGTGAAGCTGCTGTACTGGAAGCTAAACTTCTGTATCCGGAAAGCTAATATTCTGTTTCAAGTTGGCCAGTTATTTATGTTAAGTACAAGTGTTTTGCAAGGTCTCCTTTCAACTGCTGCCAACTTCACAGTACTCAAGGTCCTACCACTTGACCAGCTCCATTCTTGCTGGTTGCCCATTGCCACTCCTTTTAATAACAGCTGATTTTCACTGGTGAAATAGAATCTAAGTGGATCCCATGGAACCAAGTGTTCCTATGTAGTTTTGCAATGTACCAACAGGCTAGGCTGAACTACATTTCCTAGAATTCTCTTTCTTGTATGTTTCCAATTAAGGTGGGCCACAAGAGACATTCTTGTGCGAGATTTAAAAAACAAAAATGAGCAGCTGTCAATTTTTATTTATAGCTCACATACACTGTCATTTATCTGCTAGCTCTCCTTGTTGGTTTGTCATACCTCCATCTTCCCCTGGACTCTCCTTCAGCTTTTTCAACTCCTAGGCCAGGTATGTGTTTAACTCCATGACCAAGGGCAAGTTGCTCCTGCAGGATACTCGTGCCATCAAGAACAGAGACAGTGAGAACCGGCATAGTTTTCAGTTCATCCATGTGTGTTTCAGGTCATGCTTGTAAATCCATTTGTCCTTTCTCTCCTTCCCTTTAAATCTACCTTCTCTTCCTACTGCCTACCCTGTGAACTTCAAGCTTTAATATCAGTTGTGAAATCAAACAGTCTTAGAGAGACTTCCAAACCAGCTCCCTCTCTCTCTCTCTCTGCCCTCCCAGATATATCTCAATATAGCTCTTTATATCTATCTATCTATCTATCTATCTATCTATCTATCTATCTATCTATCATCTATCTCCTAATGATTCTGCTTCTTTAATTGAATCTTGACTGAAAAATCACCCCATCTAATGCATGACCCACTTTACTTCCTGTTATTTCATTTCAAAGTTTAGAAATACTAGTTGGTGTTTTCCAAGTCGCTTCAATTTATCTTTGTGGTTATTTTGCTGTTTCTCAGGAGGGTGCTTCCACTTCAACACTCAGTGACTTTCTTCAGTCCAGTTGAATGTGCACTTTATTTAACAGAAATT
>NW_024354912.1:0-11856 GCF_902729225.1 Pteropus medius
TTGGGGTTAGTGTTAGGGTTAGGGTTAGCTTTAGTTTAGGGTCAGGGTTTGGCTAAGCAGTTAATTTAGAGCTATTATTAGTGTCAAATTTAGGATTGGTTTTAGAATTAGGGTTAGGATAAGCGATAGTATTAGAGTAGGATCAGGGTTAAGGTTAGTGTTAGGGTTAGCTTTAGAATTATGGTTAGCAGTAACTTGATTTTTGGGTTAGGAGAAGAGTTCTGGTGAATGTTAGGGTTTGGGTTAGGGTAAGGCTTAGGGTTAGTTTTAGGATTAGGTTAGGGTTAGGGTTACTGTTAGGGTTTGGATAAAGTTTAGTTTAGGAATAGGTTTATGGTTAGGGTTAGGATTAGGGTTATGCTTAGGTTAGGGTAAGGGTTAGGATTAACATTAGTGTCTGGGTTACAATAAGCTTTAATGTTAGGGTTAGGATGAGGGTTAGCATTATTGTTAGGGTTAGGTATAAAATTATGGTTAGCATTAGCTTTAGTTTTAGGTATGGGATCAGGGTTCGGGTTAATGTTATGTTTAAGGTTAGAGTTAGGTTTAATTTTAGACTTAAATTTAGATTTGGGGTTAGATTTAGGATAAGGGTTTAGGTTTAATGTTTTTTTAGTTTAAAATTTAAGGTTATTGTTAGTTTTAGGGTTAGAGTTATTTTTAGGGTTAGGATAAGCTTTAGTTTTAGTGTTAGGGTCAGAGTTAGCGTTAGGGTTATAGTTAGGATTACGTTTTAAGATTAGAATAAGGGTTTAGGGATAGTGTTAGGTTTAGTGTTAGAGTTAGGGTTAGGGTTAGGGTTAGGGTTAGGGTTTAGGGCTATGGTTAGTGTTAGTTTAGTTTAGGGTTACCGTTAGGGTTCAAGTTAGTTTTAGGTTAGAGTTTTGTTGAGGGATAGGGTTAATGTTAGACTTAGGGTTAGCTATAGTTTAGAGTTAGGGTTAGAGTAAGAAGTCAGTTTTTATGTTCTTGTTACTATAAATTTAGGGTACCGATTAGAATTAGAAGAATTAGCTTTAGTTTTAGGGTTAGTATCAGAATTAGGTTTAATGTTAGGGTTAAGTATAGGGTTAGGGTTAGTTTAAGGGTTAAAGTTACAGTCAGGGTTACATTTAAGGTAAAGGGTTTGGGTTTGAGTTATCCGTAGTGTAAATTTTAGGGTTTAGGTTAGTTTTATGGTTAGGGTTAGAATTAGGGTAAGGATCAGCTTTAGTTTTAAAGTTAGAATCAGGTTTAGGTTTAGGGTTAAGGTCAAGGTACGGCATTAAGTTTAGATGTAGCTTTAGGTTTAGGGTTAGGCTTAGGATCAGGGTTAGGGTTAGTTTTAGTGATAGGGGTAGGGTTAGTTTTAGGGTAAGAGGTTAAAGTTAGATTTAATGTTAGGGTAGTGTTATGGTTAGGTTTGTGTTAGGTTTGGGTTTAGTGTTAGTGTTATTTTTTCGGTTAGGTTAGGTTTACCTTGGGGTTAGGTGTATGGTTAGTTTTAGGGTTAGTGTTTGGTTTATTGAGAGTTAAAATTAGGATTAGGTTATTGTTAGAGTTAGGGTTCGATGGAGCTTTAGGTATAGGTTTAGTGTAAGAGGTTAGATTTACGGTTAGGATTAGCGTTAGTGATAGATTTAGGATTAGCTTTAGTTTAAGCGTTAGAATCACGGTTAGGTTTAGGGTTAGGGTTACAATAAGAGGTTAGGGTTAGGGTTAGGCTTTAGGTTTTTGGTTATGGTTAGGTTTGTTAGGATTAATTTTAGGGTTCGGGTTAAGTTTAAGTTACGGTTATGCTTAGGGTTAAGGTTATGTTTAGGTTTAGTTTTAGAGTTAAATTTAGGGTTAGGGTTATGTTTAGGGTATGGGGTTATGTTTAGGGTTATTGATAGTGTAAAATTTAGGATTAGTTTTAGATTTGGGTTAGAATTCGATTTAGTTTTCGGGTTAGGGTCAGGATTAGGTTTCTTGATAGTGTTAGGTTCAGAATTAGGTTTATTATTAGCTCTAGTTTTAAGTTTAGGATCAAGGTTAAGGTAAGGAGTTAAGTTTAGAATTATTATTGTTGTTAAATTTAGGGTTAGGGTTAGAATTACGGTTAGGCTAAGTTTTCGTCTTAGGGTTAGAATTAGTGTTAGAGTTATTTTTAGGATTAGATTTAGAACTATGGTTAGCTTTAGCTTTATTTTTAGGGTTAGGATCAGGGTTGTGATTAATATTAGTGTCAGGGTTAGGGTTAGATTTAGGCTTAAAGTTACATTTAGGATTAGGTTTAGGATATGGTGTTAGGTTTACGGTTTTTGTTTGTTTAAAATTTAGGGTTAGGCTTAGGGTTAGGCTCAGGGTTAAATTCTGGTTAGTATTAGCGCTAGTTTTAGGGTTAGGATCATGGTAGGTTTTGGGTTTCGGTTAGGGTTATGGATTAAATTTAGAGTTAGGGTTAGGTTTAGGATTTGGGTTAGAATAAGGGGTTAGGTTTAGTGTTAGGGTTAGAATCAGTTTAGGTTATGGTTAGGGTTATCGTTAGGGTTCAGGTTAGGTTTAGTTTAGAGGTACATTTAGGGTTAGTATTAGACTGAGATATTAGGGTTAGGGTTAAGATTAGGTTAGTGTTCGGGTTACCGTTAGGGTTCGGGTTAGGTTTAGATGAGGTATATGCTTAGGGATAGGTTTAGCATTAGGGATAGAATTAGGCTTATAATTAGCTTTAGTTTTAGGGTTAGGGTCTGGGTTAGTGTTAGGATTAGGGGCAGAGTTTAGGTTAGGATTATTGTTAGAGTTAGGTTTAGTGTTAAGGTTAAGTGAGAGTTAGGGTTATCGTTAGGGTTCATGTTAGCTTTAGTTTAGGGATAGCTTTATGGTTAGGCTTAAGGTTAGGTTTATGTTAGGGTTAGGATTAAAGTTAGGGTTAGTGTAATGATTAGGATTAGCTTTATGTTTAGGATTAGGATTAGGGTAAGCAGTTAGTTTTAGAGATATTTCTGGTGTAAAATTTAGGGTTAGGTTTAGAATTAGGGTTAGGATAAGCTTTAGTGTTAGTTTTTGGATTAAGGTTAGTGTAAGTGTTATGGTTAGCTCCAGAATTATGCTTTGCATTAGCTTGTTTTTTAGGGTTAGGATAGGATCAGGGTTCAAATTAATGTTAGGGTTATGGGTAGGGTTATCAGTACGGTTATGGTTAGGATTAGGTTAGGTTTAGGGTTGCTATTAGGGCTCATTAATGTTTAGTTTAGGGGTAGGTTTATGGTTAATTTTAGGATTAGGGTTAGGTTTAGGTTAGGGTAAGGGTCAGGGTTAGAATTAGTGTTAAGGTTAGGATAAGCTTTAGTTTTAGGGTTAGGATCAGCGTTCGAGTTAATGTTAAGGTTAGGGTTAGAGTTAGGTTTGGTTTTAGACTTAAAGTTAGATTTAGGGTTAGGATTAGGATAAGCAGTTTAGTCTAGGGTTATTGTTAGTTTAAAATTTAGGGTTAGGGTTAGGGTTAGGGTTAGATTACTTTTAGGTTTAAATTAGATTTAGGATTAGGTTTACGTTAGAGTTAGGAATAGGATTACGGTTAGTGTTAGGGTTAGGGTTAGCTTAGTTTTTGTGTTTTGGTTAGGTTTAGGATTAGCTTTAGTTTTCGGGTTAGGAAAGTTTTATGGTTTGTGTTAGCTTTAGGGTCAGAATTATGGTTAGGATTAGCTTTACTTTTACGGTTAGGATAAGAGTAGGTGTTAATGTTAGGGTAAGGTTAAGGTTAGAGTTAGTTTTAGAGGTAAATTTAGGGTTAGGGTTACGTTTAGGGTAAGTAGTTAGGGTTAAGCTTTTTGTTAGTGTAAAATTTATGGTTAAGTACAGTGTTAGGGTTAGTTGTAGCTTTAGTTTTAGGGTGAGGATCAGGGTTATGGATAGGGTTAAATTTAGGGTTAGGGTTTAGTGTTAGGGATACTCATATTTAAGGTAAGGGTTTAGGCTTAGGGTTACACTTAGGGTTAGTTTTAGCTTTAGGTTTTGTGTTAGGGTTATGGTTAGGGTTAGTTTCAGAGTTAAAGTTAGGGATAGGATTAGGTTTATTGTAAGGGGTTACATTTTGGTTTATTATTAGTGTAAAGTTTAGACTTAGAGTTAGTGATGAAGTTAGTGTTAGAATTAGGGTTAGGATTATCTTTAATTTTAGGGTTAGGATTTGGTTAGAGTTAGGGATAGGATTAATCTTAGAATAATGTGTTAGGGTTAGGGTAAGAAGTTAGATTTAGGATTTCTGTTAGGTTTAGTGTTAGGGTTAGGGTTAGGTTAGGTTTAGGGTTCCCGTTAGGGTTCTGGTTAAGTTCAGTTTAGTGGTAGCTTTATGGATAGGGTTCAGGTTACAGTTAGCATAAGAGGTTAGGTTCAGTGTTAGGTTTAGGGTTAGATTTAGTGTTAGGGTAAGGATTAGTTTTCACGTTAGGATTAGATATAATTTTAGGGTTAGAATCAGGGTTAGGGTTTATCTTAGGGTTAGGGTTAGGGTTAATCTTAGAGTTAAAATTAGGGTTAGGTTTATGGTTTTTGTTAGTGTAAAATTTAGGGTTAGATTTAGAATTGGTTTAGGATTACCCTTAGTTTTATGATTAGGTTCACGAATATGGTTAGGGAACAGTTATGGTTATAGTTTGGGTTATAATTGGTTTTAGAGTTAAATTTAGGGTTAGCATTAGGTTAAGGGTAAGGAATTAGGGTTAGGGTTATTGTTAGTGTACAATTTAGGATTAGGCTTTGGGTTAGGGTTGGAGTTAGGATAGCGTTATGATGAGGGTTAGGTTTAGTGTTGGACTTAGGGTTATGTAAGTGGTTAGAGTTAGGATTAGTGTTAAGTTTAGGGTAGTGTTAGGGTTTTGTTAAGGTTAGCGTAATCTTTAGGTTTAGGGCTAAGGTTAGGTTAAGGTGTTAAGGTTAGAGTTATTTTTAGTGTAAAATTTATGATTAGGTTTAGAATTGTGGTTAGGATTAGTTTCAGTTTTAAGGTTAGGATCAAGGTTAGTTTTAGTATTAGGGTTTGGGTTACTGTTAGAATTTAGGATTAGGGTGAGGGTTAGGATTAGGTTAGTGTTAGGGTTACCTTTAAGGTTTAGGTTAGGTTAGTTTAGGGGTGCGTTTATCGTTAGCGTTAGGATTAGGGTGAGATTTTAGAGGTAGGGTAGGGTTCTGGTTAAGGTTAGGATTAGTGTTAGGGTAAAGATAAGCTTTACTTTTAGGCTTAGTATCATGGTTAGGGTTAGTGTAAGGGTTAGGTTTAAAATTAAATTTATCATTAATCTTACTTTTATTGTTAGGAGCAGCATTCGGGTTAATATTAGGGTTAGGGTTAGAGTTATGGTTAGTTTTTGACTTAAAGTTAGATTTAGTGTTAAGTTTATGATAAGGTGTTAGGTTTTAGTTTATTAGATTAAAATTTAATGGTAGAGTTAGTGTTAGGGTTAGGGTTAGAATTAGCGTTAGGATTAGCTTTAGTTTTAGGTAATATTTAAGGTTAGAGTGTGGATTAGGGTTCGCTTTAGTGTTAGGGTTAGGGTTAGAGTGAGGGTAACAAGTTAGAATTACGTTTTGAGTAACATTAGTTTTAATGTTAGGATCAGGATTAGGGTTAATGTTAAAATTGGGTTAGGTTTAGAGTTAGTTTTAGAGTTAAATTTAGGTTTAGGATTTGTTTAATGTTATGGGTTGAGATTAGCGTTATTGTTATTTTAAAATTTAAAGTTCAGGTTATTGTTAGGGTTAGAGTTAGAATTAGGTTAGGATTAACTTTAATTTTAAGGGTAGGAATAGGGTTTGGGTTAGGGTTCCAGTTAGGGTTAGGCTTTAGGGTTAGGGTTAGTGTTAGGTTTAAGGTTATGGTTAGGTTATATTAGGGTTCTGGGTGTTAAGGTTATGGATACTGTAAGTGTAAAGTTTAGGTTTAGCTTTAGGTTTAGGGTTAGTTTTAGTGTTATGGTTTCGTTAGGAACACATTTATGTTTAATGTTAGGGTGAAGGAATGACGGTACAGTTAGATTTAGTGTTAGGGTTAGCATTACGGTTAGGATTAGTTTGGGGTGTGTTTAGGGTTAGGTTTAGCGTTATGGTTTGTGTTAGGTTTACAGTTATTTTTAGGGTTAGGGTTAGTGTAACAGATTAGGGTTAGGATTAGTTTAGGGTTAGGTTTAGGTGAGGGTCAGGGTTATATTTAGGTTTAGGTTTAGGGTTTAGGGTTACGGTGGAGTTAGAGTGTGGGTTACGGTTAGGTTTTAGGTTTCTTTTTGGGTTAGGTTTAAGGTTAGCGTGAGGATTAAGGTTAGGGTCAGGGTTTAGGGTGTGGGATAAGTTTATTGTTAGTGTTAGGGTAAGGATTATTGTTAGCGTTACTGTTAGGGTTAAGATTAGTGTTAGGATTAGGGATAGGGTTAGGGTAGGGGATTAAGGTTAGGGTTAGGTTTAGGGTTAGGATTTGGGTTAGGGTGAGGTTTAGGTTTAGGGTAAGATTTAGGATTAGTGTTAGGGTTATGGTTAGGTTTAGAGTTAAGGTTAGTGTTATGGTTAGGATTATTGTTAGGGTTGGGCTTAAGGTTATTGTTAGGGTTAGGATTAGGTTTAGAGATAAGGTTCGTGTTAATTTTATAGTGATGTTTAGGGTTCGGTTTAGCGTAAGAGGTTAGAGTTAGGATTAGTATTAGGGTCAGGGTTAAGGTTAGGGTTAAGTTAGGTTTAGGGTTACAGTTTCTGTTTGAGTTAGGTTTAGGTTTAGTTTTAGCCATATGATTAGAGTTTTAGAGTTTAGAGTTTCAGGTTGAATTGCTCAACAGCACGATTAGGGTTATGGATAGTGTTAGGTTTAGCGTTATAGTGTTAGGTGTTAGTGTTACAGTTACTTTTTGGGTTAGGGTTACAGTAAGAGTTTAGAGTTAGGATTAGTGATAGGGTTAGGGTTACGGTTATTGTTAGGGTTAGGTTTAGAGTTAAGTTTAGGGTTAGGATTATTGTGACGGTTAGGTTTAGCGTTATGGTTTGGGATAGGTTTAAGGTAAGGGTTAGGGTTAGGTTTAGCATTATGGTTTAGGTTAGGGTTACATTTATGTTTAGGGTTAGGTTTAGGGTAAGAAGTTAGAGTTAGGATTAGTGTTAGGGTTAGAATTAGGTTTAGGATTAGTTTAGTGTTAGAATTAGCATTAGATGACGTTTAAGGTTAAGGTTCAGTTTAGGGTTAGGGTTAGTGTTGCTGTTACGATTAAGATTAGCGTTAGGTTTAGGGTGAGGGTTAGTGTATGGTGTTAGGGTTAGGTTTAGAGGTAGGGTTAGGGTTAGGATTCAGGGTAGGTTTAGGTTAGGGTTAGGGTATGGAGTTAGAGTTCGGGTTATTCTTAGTGTAATTTTAGTATTAGGGTTAAAATTAGGGTCGGGATTAGGTTTTGATTTAGTGTTAGGTGTAGACTTAGAGTTAATTTTAGAGTTAAATTATGGTTATGGTTAAGTTTAGGGTCAGGGATTAAGGTTAGGGTTATTTTTAGTGTAAAATTTAGCGTTAGCTTTAGGGTTAGGTTTAGTTTTAGCGTTATGGTTTGGGTTAGAGATAACGTTATGTTTAACGCAAGGGTTAGAGTAAGAGGGTGGTGTTAGTATTAATGTTCGTTTAAGGATTAGGGTTAGGATTAGTTTAGGTTTATGGTTAGGGTTAGGTTTACATTAGGTTTAAGTTTAGGTTTAGGTTTAGGTTAAGAGTTTACAGTTATGTTTAGGGTTAGAGTTAGGGTTAGGGTTAGTGTTATGTTTTGGATTAGGATTATGGTTCTGTTTAAGGTTAGGTTTAGTGTAAGAGGTTAGATTTAGAATTAGTGTTAGAGTTAGGATTAGGGATAGGATTAGTTTAGGGTTAGGGTTTGGTTTAGGTTAGTGTTAGGGTTAGGGCTAGTGTTAGATTTAGGCTTAGGGTTACGGTTACTGTTATGGTTAAGAATAGAGTTAGGGTTAGGGTTAGTGTTAGGTTTACTGTCAGGGTTAAGTTAAGTTTAGCATTAAGTTTAGGATTGGGTTTTGGTATCCGGTTAGTTTTAGGGCTATTCTTAGTGTAAAACTTAATGTTAGGTTTAGAATTAGGGTTAGGCTTAGCTTTAGATTTAGGTTAGGATCTGCGTTAGTGTTAGTTTTAGGTTTACCTTTAAGGTTTTGGTTAAATTTAGGGTTAGGGTTAGGGTTAGAGTTAATTTTAGAGCTAAATTAGGGTTAGGGTTAGGGTTAGGGTCTGGGGTTAAGTTTAGGGTTATTGTTAGTGTAAAATTTAGCGCTATGGTTTGGTTTAGGGTTACAGATATGTTTAGGGTTAGGGTTAGGGTAAGAGTTTAGAGTTAGGTTTAGTGTTAGGGTACAGATTACATTTAGGAATAGATTAGGGCTATGTTTATGTTAGGCTTAAGGTTAGGGTTAAGTTTGGGGCAAGAATTTAGAGTTAGTATTAATGTTAGCGTTAGGGTTAGGTTTAACTTATGGTAAGGGTTAGGAATAGGGTTTGGGATAGTGTTAGGTTTTGAATTAGTTTTAGGGTTAGGTTTAGAATTAAGATTAGTTTAGCTTTATTTGTTTATTTAGGGTTAGGGTTAGAGTTGGAGTTAGGGTCGGGTTATAGTTAGGGTTAGGTGTAATGTTAGGATTAGGGATATTATTGCCATTATGGTTCAAGTAAGGTTTAGTTTATGAGTCGGTTTATGGTTACGGTTAAGGTTAGGTTTAGCTTTTGGTTAGGGTTAAGGGTAGGGTTAAAGTTAGGTTTAGGGTTAGGGTTAGTTTAAGCTTAGGGTTAGGGTTAGGGTTAGGGTAAGAGTTTAGAGTTAGGATTAGTTTTAGGGTTAGGGTTATGGGTAGGGTTAAGGTTTAGGATTAGGGTATGGCGTTAGTGTTAGGGTTATTCTTAGTGTAAAAATTAGGGTTAGGGATAGAATTAGGCTTAGGATTGGCTTTAATTTTATGTTAGGAAAATAGATAGGTTTAGTGTTAGAGTTAAGGTTTGAGTGAGTTTAGGGTTAGGTTTAATTTTATAGTAAGCGTGAGGGATAGTGTTAGGTTTATGTTAAGTTTTCTGATTTAGTTTTACTGTCAGTGCAAAAATTAGGGGTAGGGTTATTGTTAGTGTTTGTCTCAGAATTAGGGTTAGTATGATCTTCAGTTTTAGTGTTAGGATCAGTTTTAGGGTTAAAGTTATGATTAGGTTTACGGTTAGGTTTAAGTTTAGGTTTATGTTTAATTTTAGGGTTAGGATCAGGTTTATGGTTAGTATTAGGGTTAAGGTTAAGGTTCGGGTCAGTTTTAGAGTTAAATTTAGGTTTAGCATTAGGTTTAGGGTCAAAGGTTAGGCTTAAGTTTATTGTTAGTGTAAAACTTAAGGTTAGGTTTAGTGTTATGTTTAGGGTTAGCTTTATATGTTTAGGTCAGGGTTTAGATTATGTTTAGGGTTTAGTGTTAGGGATAGGGTAAGGGTTAAAGTAAGGGTGTAGGTTTAGGCTAGGGATTATGTTTGGTTTAGGGTCAGAGTTAGGTTTAGAGTAAGTGGTTACAGTTAGGATTCGTGTTAAGGTTAAGGTTAAGATTGTTTAGGGTTAGGATTATCGTTAGGGTTCAGGTTATGTTTAGTGTAGGAGTAGGTTTAGGGTTAAGCTTAGGGTAAGTGGTTAGGGTTTGGGTTATTGTTGATGTAAAACTTAAGGTTAGGGTTAGAATTACGATTAGGATTAGTCTTAGTTTTAGAATAGGATAAATGACAGGGTTAATGTTCGGGTTAGGTTTAGGGGTAGGGCCAAGTTAGGGTTAGGGTTAGGGTTAGGTTAGATTAGAGTTAGTGTTAGCGTTAGAGTTAGGGTTCTTCTTAGCTTTAGGTTTAGGATTATGGTTAGCATAACCATAGGATTAGCATTAGTTTTATCATTAGGGTATGATTACGGGTAGGGTTAGGGATTAAGTTTAGGGTTAGGGTTAGGTTTAGGGTTAGGATTAGGGTTAGAATAAGTGGTTCGGTTAAGATTAGGTGTATCGTTAGGTTTAGGGTTAAGGTTAAGGTTCGCATTAGGGTTAGGTTTAGCTTTACATTAATGTTAGGTTTATTGTTAGGTGTTAGGGATAGGGTTATTCTCAGTGTAAAATTTATGCTTAAGGTTAGAATTAGTGTTAGTATTAGCTTTATTTTTCAGATTAGGATCAGGATTAGGGTTAGAGTTAAGGTTAAGGTTAGAGTTAACATTTAGGCTTAGGTTTATGGTTAGAATAAGGTGTTAAGGTTAGTGTTAGTGTTAGGGTTAAGGTTAGGGTTAGGTTTAAAATTAGGGTTCTGGTTAGTGGTAAAATTAGGGTTAGGGTTAGGGTTATTGTTAGTTTTCAATTCAGTGTTAGGTTTACTGTTAAGGTTGGAGTTAGGGTAGAGTTAGTATTAGGGTTAGGTTTAGGGCTAGAGTTATGTTTAGGGTTATGATTGGGGTAAGTGATTAGTGTTAGGATTAGTATTAGGTTTAGGGTTAGTGTTAGGCTTTCATTAAGGTATAGGTTATCTTTAGGGTTGCCTTTAGGTTTTGATTAGGGTTAGGTTTATGGTTAGGGTTAGGGTTAGATTTAGGTTAGGGGTGGGTTAGAGTTAGAGTTAATGTTAGTGTTAAGGATAAGTTTTAGGTTTACGGTTTGGGTTAGAGTAAGGGGTTAGGGTTAGAGTTAATTTTAATGTAAAATTTATGATTAGAGTTAGAATTAGAGTTAAGATTAGCTTTATTTTTAGGGTTAGGATCAGGATTTTGGTTAGTATTTGGCTTAGATTTATGGTTAGGATTTAGGATTAGAGTGAAGGCTAGGATTAGGTTTAGGGTTACAGTTAGAATTCGGTTAGGGTTAGGGTTACCGTTAGGTCAGTTAAGGTTTATTTTAGGGATATGTTTATGGATAGGTTTAGGATTAGTTTTAGGTTTAGGTTAGGGTTAGGTTTATGATTAGGATAAGCTTTAGTGTAAGGTTTAGTATCAGGGTTAAGGTTAGTGTCAGGGTTAGGTTTAAATTATAGTTAGCATTACTTTAGTGTTAGGGTTAGAATCAGGGCTTGGGTTAATGTTAGGGTTAGGGTTAGAGTTACGGTTAGTTTTAGACTTAAAGTTAGATTTAGGGTTAGGTTTAGGAGAAAGGGTTAGGATTAGTGTTATTCTTACTTTAACATTTAAGGTTAATGTTAGCGTTAGAATTAGAGTTAGAATTTAGATTAGGATTAGTTTTAGTTTTAGGATTAGAATCTTGGTTAAAGTTAGTGTTAGGTTTACTATTAAGGTTAGGATAGGGTTATTGTTATAGTTATGTTTAATGTTCGGGTTAGAGTAAGAGTTTAGAGTTAGGATTCTTGTTAGGGTTAGGTTTAGAGTTAGGATTAGTTTTAGGTTTCAGTTAGGATTAGGGTAGGGTAAGAGTTTAGAGTTAGGATTAGTGTTTGTGTTAGAGTTAGCGTTACACTTAGGGTTAGATTAAGGGTCAGGGATAGGTTATTTTTTAGAGCTAGGATTAGTATTAGGATTAGGGTTAGGCTTAGCTTTAAGTTAAGGTTTGGGTTAGAGTTTGGTTAGGGTAAGGTAAGTTTTTACTGTTATTATTAGTATTAGGGTTAGAGTTAGGGTTAGGCTTAATTAAGGTTAGGGTTAGGATTAGCTTTAGTTGTAACGTTAGTATCAGGGATAGGCTTAAGGTTACGTTTAGGGTTTAAGGTTAGGTTTAGCTTAGGTTAGGGATCGGGTTAGGCTTAGAATAAGGGGTTTGGGTTAGGTTTAGGTTTAGTGTTAAGGTTAGGATTAGGGTTAGAGTTTAGGGTTAGGATTAGAGTTAGGTTAGTGTTAGGTTTACCATTAGGTTATGAATTAGGTTTAGTTTAGA
>NW_024354913.1:0-339 GCF_902729225.1 Pteropus medius
CTTGTCTTGTTCCTGATCTTAAGGAAAAAACTTTTAGCCTTTACCCATTCTTGTCTTGTTCCTGATCTTAAGGAAAAAACTTTTAGCCTTTATTTTCACTTTACTGAGTGTTTTTATCATAAATGGATGCTGGATTTTGTTGAATGCTTTTTCTGCATCTATTAATATGATCATATGATTTTTATCTTTCAATTTGTCAGTGCAGTGTATTACATTATTTGTTTGCTTGTTTTGTTTTGTTATATTAATTAATTAATTAATTAATTAATTTATGGTGACGTTGGTTAATGAAATCCAATAAGTTTCAGTTGTACATTTTAAAGTAAGGCATATATATAT
>NW_024354914.1:0-1035 GCF_902729225.1 Pteropus medius
GTGTGTACACAAAATTGAAATTCAGTGTTTAAACCCAATTCTGCCAACGAAATCCCACTTGAAGGAAAAGTTAGAAGAATGCCCATCAGAAGACAGGATTTGTTTCATGTCTGGTCTCGTGGGCCAAACCCAGGCCAGCTTCCTAGACTCTGCTCCTGGGGAGTAGGGAGTGGAAGTGTCTCAACCTCTCCAGAAGCACTAACGGGGTGACCTGGGCTCTGCCCTGCCCTACAGCAGCCCTGAGGCCACGGGGAGAGGCAGCTTCCCCAGGGAGTGGGTCTTTCTGCTGTCTCCAGGACCAGAGGCCCCGATGGGGAAGCAGGGAAGCCTCAGAGTCTTTTTGTGGTACAGAAAGCACTCTCTGGGTCACAGTAAGTTCCTCTCAGCTGGCCTGGCCAATGCACTCTGCAGCCTGTTGTCCTGTAAAGACAACAAGCTAAGTTTAACTTAATCGTCTGAGCAGAAAATATGCTCTTCTGTTTTCACGGTGCCCGTTAATATGCTACAGAATCGGTGGAAACGGAGAACGATGCCCCCCTCAGATTCAACACGTGTTGAGTTCCCCACACGGCCGGAAGAGAGAGGGCCGAAGGCGGCCTTGATCCTCAAGACCACCCAGGAAGCCACTCACGGCCTTGGCCCCTTATCAGATGTCATACAAAGTGTGTGTGTGTGAGGGGGGCACTGAGGGACGAGGCCCTCAAATCTAAAGAAGAGCCAGTGAGCAGAGACCCCGCGTGAAGGCCAGGGCCGCCCTGCCCTGAGTGAGGTCTGTGGTCCGTGGCCTGAGTCCAAGCCGTGTGCCTTCCTGTCACTGTTTTCTCCTTTGCAAAACGAGTCCGTCCGTCTCAGCGACCTCCACGCTCCCTTTCCTGCCAGTGCCCTGCGGCAGGCTGGGGCTACAGCCACGATTTTGATACGCCTGGATGGCGGGGTGATCTCTTCCCAGAAGGCCACCTGGCATTCCGGAGCTCCAGAGAAAGAACCCCGCCGTGTCCACAACAGGGTTGTCTGCAGGACCTGGGACAGGGAGGT
>NW_024354915.1:0-9684 GCF_902729225.1 Pteropus medius
CCCACAGGGATGGCCTGGCGCCCGGCAGGCTGGATGGGGTCGGGCAGCACGACGGGCGCGCGTGGCGCCTGCTTCTGCAGGGTCGTCCGTGGATGTGTGGCTGCCGCTCTGCGTCTGGAGCGAAGCCCGGGTGGAAGGCTTTGGGGTGCTTGACGAGTTGTTCTGGTTCAGGGCCCCCGCTTTTCCCATGCCCCGTGCCCCACTTCACCCTAGGGTCTCCCCAGTGGGGGCTCGGTGGACAGCCCCGGCGGACGAGACAGGCTGCTGCAGGGCGGGGGGCCACTCCTCCGGGCTCTCTGGACCCGGCTTCGGCCACAGAGCGGGTGGGAGGCGAGGCGCACAGTCAGGCGGCCGCCTGCATCCTGTTGCTCTGCCCAGCAGCCTGGGCCGCCCCGGCCTGCCCGCCTCCCCAGCGTCCAGTTGTTTGTGACAAGCTGGCAGAGCCTTGGGGGGGAGGGGGTGGGTGGGAGGAAGAGCTGCAGGAAGGGGGTGCTCGGGGCTCTGTTACGGCTCCAGGTCCTGACAGCTTCCGGCCCTGGAGAGATGCTTGGGGAGCAGGGCTTAAATTTAGCAGCGAGGCTCCTACCCGGAGGTGGGGCGCCGAGCCCCCCGCATCCTGGGCGCGTCCTTACAAATGACAGAGACAGACAGAAGCGACGGCTTCTTCCTTTCCCCTTCGCCAAACCTCCCCTTTTTGTTGGCGACTCCCCTTCACCAACATCCGGCCCCTCCTGTCCATCCATGGGGCCCCTGCCCGTCTGCCTGTCCCACTGTGGTCACCTCCAGGAAGCCCCCTCGGGCTGCTAAGTGGCGAGGCGGCCTCCACACACTGGGGCCTCTCGGGCCCACACCCCTGCACGTGCTCACGGGTTAGAGGCCCTGGCACAGGCGCGCGGCACCCTCCGCCACCTGCAGATGGGGAAACCGAGGGTCTGGGAGAAGCCACTGGGCTCCCTGGCGGGCGGAGGTGCGGTGGGAGGACGCGCTGCCGTCCCCTCCATGCCCGGCCCTGCTGTGGCCGGTGCCTCGTGTCGCCTCGTGCCCCGGCTTCTCCCGAAGGGGGAGGGTGAGCGATGGCGTTGCACGGGGCAGCGCTCGCCCCGAGGGGCTGCGGGGAGGCTGGACGAGACGGGCGACCGTTAGCCTGTTCCCTCGCCGCGGGTCCCCGGGAAGGCCAGGGGGCATGGAGACGGGACGGCAGCAAGCTCTCCCCAGGACAGTGGTCGCATGTCTGGCCACCCGGCAGGGACCCTGGGCACAGCCCCGCAGACAGGGAGACCAGGAGCCCCCGCAGGCCATGGGAGAGGAAAGCAAAGTCAAGGTCTTTATTTTAGACATTTTCTTATGGCCTCGTTTGTCTTTGAAAAACATAAAAAGACCACACCATGTGGGCGTCGGGCTGGCTGAACTGCGAGGGACATGTTCTGGAAGCTGACGCCAGTGACGACAGGGTGGCACAGTAGTGACTTGCTCACAGCTGTCTCAGGTGGTTCACAGGATTCGAAAGATTTTTGAGAGTCGGGGAAAGATGCTATCAATTGGCAGGCTTTGAAACTTTTTTTCCAGTTTCTGGCTTCCCTGGAAAAAACAGGTCTCGTTGGTAAGAGGCAGCTTCTGAACAGAAGTGACGCACCCCGCTCCCCTCTGCTCCCCGACACTAAGCTGTCCGGGCCATGCGTCAGCCCCCTTGGCAGAGCTGCATCTGGCCAACTGACCAACAAATTCACCATCCGACCGGTGGGGGGGGCCTGTAAGAGAAAGGGGTGCGCTTCGGGACTCTGGGACAGCAGGTGGGCCGGCAGCCCGCGTGAGTTGGGTCGGGGCCCCAGGCGCTTCGTCCTGCCCCCCAGGGGTGCTCATGGAGTCAGAACGGGGCCCTTTCCCGCCCCTCTGGGAAACCCGTCCCAATAAATAGGGGAGTCCATGAGGGCCACGAGGTGAAGGCTTCCCCCTGGGGTGGCTTCCTGGTGCGGTGCGTGGCCTGCACACCATCCCGGGCAATCTGTGCTCGGGGTGGGACTCCCCACCCCGAGTCTCGCGGGCACCCGTGTCCGCCACTCCCCCGGTCCCGTTCGGGTTGGGTCGGGGCCTCGGCCAGTCCACCTCAGACCCGGTTTTACAGCAGAAGGCGGGTTTGTCCAGCTGCTGTGACCTGTGGGCACAGGATGGGGTGCCGAGCGCTGCCGGCAGAGCTCAGGTTGGAGGCGGCCATCCCCGGTCACACGTGGCTGCCGTGGCCAGTGCGCGTCAGAGGCTGGTGCAGCATTTGGGGTCCCTTGCTGTCTGTGGGGGGCTCGAGCCCCTCCCCAGCCACCTTCCTCCTGCTCCAGGGCCTGACTGCCAGGTGCCGAGGGGCGCCCTGGGCCTCGGGGTCCTGCTGGCTCCCGGCTCTTCTGGCGGGCGGGCAGGTGGAGTCTGCGGTGCTGGAGAGACGTGGGCAGCGAGGCAGGTCCAGTGGGTGGCGAGGACCTAGGCCAAGGCCAGCGCACACCAGGCCTCCTGGCGCAGGGCCCCCCTTAGGCCAACCTGGGGGCCCAGGGCCGTGGAGGGGAAGGCAAAGTCCTCGGGCTCGAACTTGAACTCCAGGTGGCTGGGGGCCAGGGGCTCGTCTGCTTGACCGGAGGCCTGCAGGGAGGACAGGGGACACACGAGAACGCAGGAGCCCCGGTGGCCTCCCCTGGGGCCGAGAGCCCTCACGGCAGGGAGATTCAGCCCAAGGGGCTCTCTCAGTCCTGGGATCGGGGGGACCCCTTGTGAGGGCCGACGTGGCAGCACACACAGGGCTCCCGGCCCAGCGTCGGCCGCAGGTCAGCCCTCAGCACCAGTGACTGGCTGAGCTCCCAGAGGGGCCCCACAGTGGCTCCCAACCATCCAGGAGTCTGGGTCCCTGAGGTGCCCGGGAGCCAGCTCCAGACATCCACCCACAATACCTGCCTTACCTGGGAGGTGACGCTGGGTCCAGGGCAGGAAGGGGGCGCCAGGCTGGGTTCGGGTTTCGAAGTGGCCGCTGGGCTCTCAGGGTTGAAGACAGAGGACGGGGAGGCTGTGCTGTGGCCTGTGGACCCTGGGAGGGACAGTGGGGCGTGTGCAGAAGCTGCCAGGTCTGGCCGCTCAGCTCGGACATGCAGCGGGTGAGGGGGGCTGGGCCTGGCTTCCTCCGTCCCCCCTGCCCCTCCCCTGAGCACAGCCATCCCCGGATAGAGCCGGTACTTGTACTTCAGAAGGACAAAGCTTGTACCAAAGGTGTAAATCTCTAATGGTAGAGTGCGAGACACTCAGAGTGACTCCACGGCGAGAGCACACGCCCCACCGGAGGGGCTGGGGGCGGCCCCAGAGGCTGGGGCCGGGGCTCCCCACGGGCACCCTCGTGGGCCCCGGCCCGCACCTGAGTTGCCCTTGGACTTGGCCGTGCTCTTAGGCTTCCGCTTCCGTGTCTGGATGCTCTCCTTCTTCATGGCCAGGGGCCTGGGCACCTGGCGGAGACAGGCAGGGTGGACGGTTGGCCCCTCTCCCTGCTCACCCCTGGGGCCTCCCACATGGACACCTGCTCCGATCACGGCCCTGCAGAGCCGGTCACTCCTGGAGCCGACGCGTCCTCACCGCCCCGTTGGGTGAGCTGCCGCCCCGGGCTCGGTGCTGTGTTCCAGGCAGGGCGTGGAACAGCTGACCCACCCCAACCCCTCCGAGCCCGGGGGCCGGAGGCGTCAGGGGTGCAGAGGCAAGACGAGGTGTCAGGTGTCCAGCCTTGCCCGGGCGGAAGGGCTGTGGGGGGGTGGGGCTCAGTGAGCCCAGACACACAATGGTGACCCGCGGGTAGCAGGCCAGCACCCCCCCGCCCCCCGTGCCAGCCGGCCCCGTTCTCTCCAGCCCTCCGGTCCCTCGGTGTGGGGGGGACGTGGGGGGCCGTGGGGGGGCCCCGCCCCCACTCACCCCGTGCAGCTTTGCATAGAGGCCGCAGGCGTTGCACACGGGCTGGCCCTCCGCGTCACGTCGCCACAGCGTGGTGGTGGCCGTGTGGCAGTTGGTGCAGCACAGGCCGGCACGGCGGGACGAGGACTGTGGACGGGAGGCCGGCGTGAGCCGCAGGGCCGGGTGCAGGTGCGCCTGACACTGACCGCGGCCAGGTCCGGGCCCATGCAGGGCCGGCGGCACCATGGGTGGTGGTGTCGTGAGGCTGCCCCGGACTCCGTGCCCACAAGCCCAGGCACAGGTCGCTTCACCAGTGAAACGGGGGTGATGCCTGCCGCGGAGCTGGGAGCTCGTGCAGACCAGACCAGAGATGCCGCTGTTGGTTCTCTTTAGGGACAACCCTGGCTAAGACCTATCCTTCTCGGGAGGTCAGGCCCCAGCTGGACATTTAAGGGCCTGCGGGTCCCTCTGGGCTTCTGTGTGCTAAGGCCTGGGACTCCGAGCACCGGCTCAGCTCAGCAACTGCCCACCGGACAGCGGGCCGGGAAGCGGGGTCCCGCTGGACAGCGGGCAGGGGAGCCGAGTCCCACCAGCCCACATCGCCCCTTTGTTACTCACCACGCCTCATGTCAGAGCAAGACTGGGTCCACCTGGAACCCCCAATCCTGCAGGTCCACATTCGACTAGGGACCCCAAACATCTCTGCACTTGGGGGCCTGGTGGGGCCCAGACAGCACTGACTCCGGGGATCCTGAGCGAATGTGCCGTCTGAGGCTCAGACACCCTGACCTGATGCGGGTTGGGGGCCCTGAGGGGCTCTGCCGAGCTGGCCAGTGGGGGCTGCTGTTGAAGGTCCGACGGGGTACTTCCACCAGCGCAGGGTTCCCCAAGCTCCCCGAGCTCCCTGAGCCCAGCCGCCTCTCAGCACGGACTCTGCCTGACCCCCATTCTGGTGTCACATGGGGTCTTATCACCCACAGCCTGGGGGCTCCGGATGCTCTGTGCCGGGCCCGGCGTCCCCAAGGGCGCCTTGGACCCAAAGCCCTTCCCAGCACCCAGCAGCACAGCCTGCTGTTGGCACCACCCCTTCCCACCCCCTGCCCCCAGGCTTTGCCCGTGGGGATGCTGCTCCCCATTCCTGAGCCCCAGCCCAGTCCAGTCCCTCGTCCGAATCACGGGGATGCGGGGTGTCGAGCCTGTCCTCCCATGACAGGCAGCCAGGGTCAGACCAAGGCACACCTGCCACGATGTCCCCGTGGTACCTCGGGCCCTGGGACAGAAGCTCACAATTGTTGCAAGGATGTGTGTCCTCAACTTATTGTCCGGCCCGGGCCCAGCCAGAGAACAATCAAGACACAGCCAAACCAAGCCACAAAAGGAATTGTCCTGTGCTGGGGTGAGCAGATGGGGCCAGCCTCAGTTTCCCCATCTGTCAATCCCTAGATCTTTCTTTTTGCAATGACTGAGGGTAGCCAGGCTTGCCGACCGACCACTCCCTTCCCTGGGCCATGGCCGGTGGTCAAGGGCACAGGCCTACCCCCGAGAATGGCCTGGGAGGGAGAGTGGGCTCCTGTCTGAAGCCGTCCCCAAGAAGACTGAAGACACCAAAACCACTTCCTCTCCCCTCGCCCTTCCTGCCCCCTCCCACTCCATCCCCCAGGCCCGGCCTGCAGGACCCCCACCCGCCCCTGCTGCCTGCACCCCAGGCTCCAGACAAAAGAACCGAAAGACAAGGAAGGGACGAGGCCCTGGAGGCCGCCAAGGGGACGCAGGTGGGCGCTTCGGCCTGGCTGGGGCTCTCCATGTCTCCCTGTGATGCCCAGGGGACCTGTCCTCCAGGCACCCCGCCGAGGCCCCAGAAGAGCTGCAGGGGGCCGCAGCCCCAGAGCAGACAGCGGGGCACTCCCGGGCAGGAGCCTGGGACTCCAGCCCTGGGAGCCCACGGCCACACCCTGGCCTTGCCTAGAAAGCAGCTGCTTTCCCTAGACTGAGGGTGTCCCCTCTGGTGTCCCCTCTCCTGCCCCCTCCCCTGCACTGGCCTCTCTGGTGCTGGGAGCAGGGACAGGGAAGGGCTCAGAGGGGTGGGCATGTTCCTCTGCCTTCCCAAGCCCACTGTCCAGCCTGAGGAAGGGTCCCCTCCCAGCCCTGCGGCCCCTACTGCAGCCACCTGCCCCACGTGGGCGAGGCCTTGGGATCTTCCTTGGCCCACCGATTTAGCAAAGCCCTGGGGTGCTCGGCCCCATGAGGAATCGCGGGGTGCTCGGCCCCATGAGGAACCAGGCTCTGCCCAGGTCCCCACCTCCTGCCGTGCCGCCGAACCCAAGGGGACCATGGCCTGAGGCCCCTAGCACCCCCTTCCGGCTGAGACCCTCAGACACCTTGACCCTCCCCCGCAGAGTTCCCACTGCCATCCCATGTTCAGAAAAGTTCCACTGTCCCAGAAACGTAGGAATCACGTGAGAATGCCGCCACCCAGGCCCCTCGTGACTAAAACCCTTCCTACAGAAACACACCCGAGAGGGCGTGAAGCCACCAAGGTGAACGCATTTCACAGCATGCCCGCAGACACACGCACCCCCGATGCCCCCCCGCCTCCCGGTTGCTCTGCACCCTGGGGAGACGCCGGCAGGTGGGCCAGGGCAGCAGGGGGCCCGCCAGCCTCCACCACGGAGCCAGGGCGCATCCACGTCTCTGGACGGTGAGCATGCACTGAGGTTAAGAAATCGGAAAATTACATTAGAATGTAAAAAATGAGGGGGCGGTGAAATTCTCAATAAAAACAAAACCAAACCCGAGAGTCTGCTCGTTGATGTCCTTCCCCCTCCCCAGACTGCGTTCCACAGAGGGGAAACTGAGGCTCGGGGCACTGAGGGGCCAGCGGGCCATGCTGCTCCTGGGGCGCACAAAACCCCCTCCGTGTCCCAGGGGCCTCCATCTGTCCCCTCCCTGACCGGACAAGCAGCCAGGCCCAGCCACTCTCAGGCCCTGGACCTGACCGCCAGGCCAGGCCTCTCGGCTGCATTTTGTTTTCTTTTTTGGTCTGTTTTTTTTCAAAAGAAGTGAAACTTCAAAGCCCGCTAGCAGCCAAGGCACTGGGCAGGGGCGGCAGGGAGCCGGCCTGGGGGGGAGGGAGGAGCAGGCGCGGGGAAGGGCCTGAGGGGTGAGGCCGTCCCTCCCCACTCGGAGACACTGGGGAGAGTCAGCGCCAGGCCGCCCTGGAGTCCAGCCCGGAGAGCGGCTCCGACCTCAGACGGGTCCCGTGCTCCTGGACGGGGAGCCGTGGTGGACATGTCCTGGACCTGATCAAACGGTGTCCCTTGATGCTCAGGGCAAACTGGCCGGGCGGGAGTCTGCGAGGTGGGCCACGCCAGAGGGAGCACCCGGCGGCCCTGAGCGTGAGCAGTTGGAGCCCAGTCAAGGCCTGTTCCCGCCGCCAAGGTCCCCCGCACGGGCCACGTCCTGGAGCTGGCGCCAGAGCCGGCCTGGGGCCAGCGGGGCTGCCGTCCGCTGACCTTGGCCGTGGGCCCCTATGTTTGAGAATCAGGCCATGTGGGGCTCCAGGGCATCCAGACCTATGAGTGGGCAGATGGGCAGGCCACAGGGAGAGGGGACCCCACAACCGTCCACCCTGCACGTCTCCTGACGGAGGCCTCAGGTCAAAAGTGCATCCCCAGACTATGCGTGACTAAGGACACGCAGGGGACTCAGAGAGCAACCCAGACGTGGGACCCTGCAGGCAGGGGGCGTAGGCTTGTTACTGTCACATGCCTGTATTTTTGCTGACAAGCTTCTAGGATGTTTGTAACCATTTTAAAGAAGGTTAGGACGAGTTCTTCTGGGGGAGGCCTCCACTGGGGCAGCAGGCCTGGCCACACGTGGGGGACAGTGAGGCACTCAGAGACTCTGAGGCTTCGGGCTTCCGTGCGAGCCTGGCCCTCCCAGGACCGGCCACAGGGCGATCAGCTGGGTCGCCCTTCCTGAGTGCCAGGCGAGGACCCCTAGGACCCTGCTCGGGGAGCCACGGGGGCCCTGTGGACACCCCCTGACTCCAGCCGCACTCGGCAAACACTTCCTGACATGCTCCGCCCAGGTCTGCATGGGCCTGGACACGGGGGTGACCAGGCCATCCACTGTCCTCGGCCTGTGGCCTTGGGGAGAGGAGCGGGCACACCGGGTCTCCCACCTTGGCAGGCTCGCTAACGACTTGTGTCCCCGGACCAGAAGCAGAGGCCTCGCCAGGCCAAGCACCCAGACCCAGCTCGCCCACAGAGCTGGCCGAGGCCTGCGAAAGTGCTGTGCGGACCTGTCCAACTGAACCTTTACGACCCAGCATGGGGACAATCCACGTCCCAGGACAGGGCGGGCGGCTCAGCACAAGCGAAGGGCGCACGGGAGCCTGAGGGAGGCCGGCCGGGCCTCCACCGGGTTTTCTGCTTGCAGGCTGTGTGCCCTGGGGGGTTCGCTCAGGGTCTCTGAGCCCCGGGATTGTCACCTGGTGCTTGTGAAGGCAGATGCCTCGATGCTTGGTGGCCCTGCCCGCTTGCCTCTGGGCCAGGAGCTTTCTGCTGGGAGTTGAGCCCTGCAAGGGTGGGGGCTGAGGCAGGAGGCTCACACTGTCTGGTCCCGATGACCAGTGGGTCCTCGGCACCCAGTTCCGGCCCAGCCTGGGGAGGGGGGGGCCAGAGGGAGCCAGGAGGGGGCGGGGGGGAGGCAGCCTGCTTGGGGTCGGGAAGTCTGGGTTGCAGGACCCAGGACCCTTCCCTTCTTAGCCTGTTTCCCTTCTTTAGCCTGTCGCCCTGTTTGGGGGACGCAGAGCCCCAAACTCTAGCCTAGATCAGAGGAAGAAAAACAGTGGCCGCCCTGGAACTGCCTGTCTGCGGGGCCCGGCTCCCGCCTGCCCAGCCGGTGGCCTCAGAGGCCCGCCCGGTGCTGACCATGGCAGGGCCTTCGGTTTCCGTAAACAAAGGCCTGCAACTGAGGCCCCCGGCCCAGACCGGCCACGGCAACGCACAGCTGCCGGAGCCACGCCAGGGTCAGCCAGGGACCGGACCCCTGCCTGGCACACCCCTGCCTGGGCCTCACGCACCAGAGCCGGCCAGAACCCGCAGACCGGCCCTGACAGGACCCTCACACCAGCATCAGGCGGGGAGGCTCGGCACCCCGGAAACGTCCCCGCGGCCAGACCCCGGCCGGGAGCCACTGCGGCCCCACTGACTGGACTCCCGCAAGCCAGGCAGGCCCCACACTTGTTTACGGAATGACGCAAGCATCGGGGTTTGCCTGAGAAACGGGGCAGAACAAAGCACCTCTACACCTGTATACAGCTGTGGGGACTCTGCCCCACCCGGGGCAAAAGTCGGGCTCCCAGCCCCCCACTTCCACGTGGCCAAACGCCAAAAGGAACCAAAAGTGAAAACAAGCTTTGCCCTGAGGATGGCTGTGGACCTGGCCTGCACCCCACCCCTGCGGGGTCCGGTGCACCCCGTGTCCTCCAGCAGAGCACCCACCCAGCACCAGACTTCCCCGCACCCCCACCACCAGGCCAGGCAAGAAGCTTGGTCACCCCAGTCACGCTCGGAGCCACAGGGCTGAGCCCCCAGAGGCTGTCCTGGTCCACGGCCATCGCCTACACAGCCAGGGTCCAGGGACAAGAACCCTTCTGGGGAGACCCCCCACCCCCCACAGACCCCGCCAAAGTGCAGCCTAAAGGCTCAGGGCTGGGGGCCGCCAGCCGGCAGAGCCCCAGGCTGGTGTGGGGCGCCCACTGCCCGCTGC
>NW_024354916.1:0-472 GCF_902729225.1 Pteropus medius
GATGGACCCTTCGTCGCTGACCGCGTCGATTGCTCAGATTAGAGCTTTCGTAAGTGCCGTGAAAACACTGGCATGCACGTCTTTCTGGGGTGTAGCTCTTAGGACAGCCTCAGGATAAATCCTAAGAAGTTGGACCCATTTTTAAGGTTTCTGGTAAGTGAGATCAAAGTATCTCACAAAAGCAAGTGACAAAAGCTTCAATGTCCCTCCAGTCCCGCCCCACACGGCATCCTTTTCGGTGCCTGCTAATCCACGAACTGGCTGTTGTTGCTCCTTCAGGTTTCCAGCTGCGTAACAGTGTTGATCGATTTTCGTGCTAATTGACAATTCGCTGCTCTTCTCTTGAATTGCCCGTAGCCTTTTCTCTGTTTTTTATAGTTTGTCTTTTCCTAATTGACATGGAAAAGGTTCTTTAAACAGCAAGATGTTAACCCTTTGTTTGCGGCGTGCGTTCCAACATCTCTCCCCCGTC
>NW_024354917.1:0-524 GCF_902729225.1 Pteropus medius
GTAAACAGTGAGGCCTGCGCCCCCTCCAACCCGCTTCTTAACTCGGGGTTCACATACCCCTAGGTCTACGGACGGGCTTCGGCGCCTCCCCAGCGCGGGCCCTGCGTGCTGTACTCCTGGCTGCCACTATTGCAAATGTCTAGCGCGAGGTTCCAGGACTTTGGGTTCTCAAAGGCACGTGTTATCGGAAGAAAGAATTGTTCTCGGCCTGCAGACAACAGCGACCTGCACAGCACTGGCGAGCGTGAGCCCTCCGGTTTACCGGGCCAGGACAGGGACGCGAAGAGACCGACGATCCCAATCCTCTACCCGAGGCCACCATCCTCTAAAGGGCCGTCATCCTACCGATAACGACGAAACTCGTGGGGGTCGGAGCTACTGACCCCTCTCCCGTGGGAAACCGAGTCAGAAAGACCGGGAAAGCCCGGCTCGTGTGCGAGCACAAGTCCTGCGCCCGCCCCGACTGCGCGCCCGGAGCCCGCCGCCGCTTCGGCTCCGCACGCCAGAGCCCTGGGCGCCCGCGA
>NW_024354918.1:0-13749 GCF_902729225.1 Pteropus medius
AGCAGGAGAATCAGTAGCAGCTGCGGCCTCAGGTATGAGGAGGGACACTGCATGGGGGAGTGTGGTGACCTGCAGTGGGAGACCGTGAGACGGACCCCTCTCTGATTTCAGATGTGAATAATGGGACTCATCTTTCCTTTTTTTTCTTTTCTTGGTAGCCGGGCTGGAAGTTTACCAATTTTATTGTTCTTTTCAAAGCTTTTGATTTTGATTGATTTTCATGGTTGATTCATTCTATTGAGTGCCATGCATTTTTGCAATAGTTTTTATTGTATAGTTTTTTTCTATTTGCCGTTCAGTATACTATACAATTTCTTTAGTTTACTATGGTGGAAGCTTAGATTATTAATTTTTTATCATTTTTTACTTTCTATTGTATTACATGCATTGCTAGAAATTTCTCTCTAAGCGCAACTTGTATCAAATCTCACATATTTTGACAAGTTGTATTTTCCCTTCATTTAATTCAAAATGTTTTAAATTTTTCTTTGACCCCTGTGTTATGGAGAAGCGTATTGTTTAATCTCGAAATATTGGGCATTTCCCGCTCTTTGCGTTGTCGATTTCTAGTCCAATGGTTTTCTGAGGACATTCTACTCTTTTAATGTGAGGTGTGTTTTAGGCCCTGAATATGGTCTATCTTGATGAATGTTCCATGAGGATGTGAGAAGAACGTGTACTCTGCTGCTGTTCTTTGAAGTCTTATGTAAACGTCCATTGGATCCAACTGACCTGTGGTGTTTGTATTCAGACTCTCTCCCGCTCCAGGACTTGTTGCTTGTCAGTGACTTTTCTGAACAAATCCTCCAAACGCTATCTTCTTTGTCATGTCTGGATACTGCAGTCCCTTCTCAGCTACCTGCGTGGTCAGCTTTGGCAGGATGGAGATTTTATGAAACCCTGGGATCAATAGGTCTCGCAGCCTCTGCAGAGGGTCTCTGAGGACACCGGGACGGTGCTGTGCACACTCAGCCGGGCTGGGGAGCACTCTGCGAGAGCCTTCACATTCTGCTCGGGCTGAGCCTCAAGCTTAGACAAGAATTAGCGTGTCAGCATACGCGGTTTTAAACTGTACTCTGGTTGTTTTGTGTGTGTACGTGTATGTGTGTGTTTTTGTGTATGCGCGTGTGTGTTTTGGTAATTTCAAATTGGAGGAAAGTTCACTGTTGTCTACACTCGTGAGTTGTTTACATCAATGCTCCTGAGAGAGATTAGACTGGAATCTTCCTTTCTTAAGATTGATCTTTGCTGCTTTTGATATTAAGATCATATGCTCTCATGGAATTAATTAAAATGTGGCTGCTTATATCTGTGTGCGTGTGAGAGAGACACAGTTAGACAGAGAAACATGGAGATTTTTTCTCAACTGCCAATTAAATTTATATAATTCTTGGTGAAATATTTATGGTTTTTAAAATTTAATGAACCCCTGTTTGGGATAAGTTTTTTTTCTAAAATTTGTCAATTTCTACACATTTACAAATGCATTGGCATAAATGTGCTCGGTATATGGTCTTGTCTTGTGTTTATATCTGCCACCTTGGAGTTATGACCTTCTCTAATTTCCACTAAAATTTGGTGTGATTTCTGTTCTCTCTTGATGAATCTCACTAAAGATTTGTTCATTATCTTTCCTATAAAGAACCAGTTTGGCCTTTGTTACTTCTCCCTATTATTTTCCTATTTTCTATTTCATTAATTTCTCACTCGTATACCCTTCTACTTACATTACTTGGGTTTATTGCGTTTTTGGTAACTGAAGTACGCTATTTACTTCATAATATCCAGTCGTTCTACTGTTAAATATAAATAACTAAGGCTCTACATTTCTCTGAATATAATGGTTTTTGCTGCATCTCATGAGTTTTATTCGCACTATTAACATTCATTAGCAGATATTGCCTAATTTTAATGATAATATTATAGACTTTTGAGTATAGAAGGATATTCTAAATTTTCTAATATTGCAATAAATAGCTTTGTGGATACTTCTGTGCACATGGGTGCGATTCTCTCTATGGGACGGATTTCGAGATATTGAATTTTGGAGTAGACAGTAAATGCTGACACAACTTAACTAGAGATTGTCAATTCCTCTCCAGAGGTGCTGAGTGCTGCTTTCCTAAGCAACAGTGTGAGCACAGCCACACGAGCACAGTGTACGTGAAATTTCACCACTGATTCATGTAAAATGATAAATTAGTATAATCTTTTTTTCCATTGAAGTGGTATTTCAGTGTGATTTTAATATTTCTTGGCAGAGGTTAAACACCGTTTGTCCTGTTGCTTTGAGCTGTACCATGTCTCCAGCATGTTGACACGGATTGACAGTCGTCCTTTCTTCTTTTTGCAGAGACTTTAGTATATTGAGGTCATTAAAATTTTGCGATATGATAGGCACCGGGTTTTCAATTTGTCAGTCGACTCTTTTGAGGCTGACTTGTACAGGTATTCTTTTTTCATTATCGGTTGCAAAAAAAAAAAATGAGATGAAAAGTTAACAGTTTTTCTGAGACGATTACACACGAGGAATTTTTTATTTCTCTGTGTAAATAAATTGTGGATAAATTTAAACGGCAGCCAAATGACATTATATTTGTATGCAATCTCATAGCATTAAGCCACATTTTTTTGTCGTTAGCTCTTCAGCGTGAATGTCTTGCTTTACACTTGTTCTCTGAATTTCCACGTAAAAGGAACACCTCTCAGCTCTGCCTCGTCTGGCAATCATCTCATCTATAAAAGAGGAATGTATTATTTTTATGAAAATCACAATTTCCCCTCATTGATTTCAAGCCTTGGAATACAGAAATCTTTCCAATTAGAATAGGTGGGTAAAGTGTGGATATCCTTGTTTTAATAATTTTTAATGAACCTAATGGACAAATTTAGTTTATGTTTTAAATAAAGCCATCTATTATTTAATACTAGAATATCAAACAATTCATGTTTCAAAAGTGTTATTAAATTCATACACAAAAATATTCACTCATAATTGTATTCAGTTTTCTAATATATTCATAGAGTCGTACCATCATTATCCCAATTTAATTTTAGATGTTAACCTAATTTATTGGTATGCGTATATATAATGTTAACACATTATATAAGGAGCACATATCTTTTTTGATATTCTCAGAATTAAATTAATATTTTGGTCTATTTTTTTGGTCTAAATTAAACACACTAGCCCCTTAAAACACATTCCTCTTATCCACATTCACTATAGATACAAAAGTACTTTAAAATGAGAGATTTTTACATGTTAAAAACAAACTCTTCAAGATATAGCAGTTGGACCCCATGCAGTTATTCTGAAAATTCTATGGTGGCCGGTGGCGGTAGTTATGCGGTGACAGACATCTGGCCTTCCGTTGTAACTGTCACCTGTGAGCCAAGGTTAAACTGTGGTAGAATTCGAAAGCCCGCAGCTTCCTAGCTGGAGTCCTGCAAGATGGGAATGTGAGTTGCTGCTCTAGAGATAGATTCACATGAATCTTCTGAACGCCGTCACGACAAATGGTAATTATTTTTTTCTCGAAATATCCGATTGTCTCTTTTCATTTTCCACTCTCCAATTTGTCATACAAATTTGCCTCTTCATTTCCCTCTTTCTCGTTTGAGTGCAGATGTGCACCCATGAGAATGTGCGTTGTAGGCGTCCACACCATTTCCTGGCGGTTGAAGCAGAGCTGTAACACCATGATGTCTGACCCCAGGAGCATCCACAGTGGCAGCAGCAGGCTGGCAGCTGTGTGGTGGGGCTTTGCTCAGAAGCAGCACTTCTGTCTGCGATTAAGAACATCCTAGTCACTAACCTAAAGGGGCAGAGACGGTGTCCAGTACAAGTTCATGCGTTTGCACAGGTGCACTCTGAGCTTGCTGTGGGGGCCTTGACGTGTCCATGATTTCCATTTGGTTAATGGTATTCACAGAGAAAACCTAAAAAAATTCAACCTGATGTGACCCTCATGGTGTTCTCTTCTGTGATTGCAGGTGGTCTCAGAGCAGGAGGACACGGAGCACGTTCTGGACTTCGTCACCGGCCGAGGGAGACACGCAGATGAGACGGGGGGCAGCCCTGATGCTGTCAGTCTGAGCTCCCACAGGATTCCAGGCTCCTGGAGGGAATGGGGATTGTGGCTTTGGTAGAAAAAGGAGCTGATTCCCAAGATTAGGAAAAAAATGTTTGTACAGCACCTGGAAGTGACTGAGCTCCCTCTGGGTAACATAGGGCTGTGAGCTTGGGGTGGGGGTGTCTTGTGTAATTCTGTGTGGTGTGATTGTGAGTGTATGCTTATGAGGTGCGTGTGTGAGACTGTGTGTCCCCCCAGGAGTTATTTTCCACTTACACGACACAGATGTCAGTGTGAACCCACTGAAATCACTTCCATCACAGCTGCACACTCTCTACCCATAACTCAGAGAACCCGCAGCCCAGCTCCACCTGCAGGTTTGTTTATTATTCCAGTTCATCAGATGGAAACACCGAGGCGCTCAGATTCATGATCTAGCCCTGAGGCTCCCAAGTAGAAGGGCCAATTCTGATGCTCTGAGCTACTGACCTGCATGTGTCACTCATCCACGGAATCGCTATTGACCATGTAAAGGTGAAGCACGTGGGAGGCCACGACATCCTCCCTGTGCTTTACGTGGAGCAAGAATTCTCGGACCTCTAGGGAGCTAGGGCGATGGAGCAGGAGACCGGTCACGTGCAAAACCCGGCCAGCTGTGGCGGGAGTTCTGCCGGAAGTCCACGCAGCCCAAAGTGCACAGCACGTGCAGGCGAGAGGACTTGTGCCGTGGAGGAGGGAGGTGTGTGACGTGCTGGGTGTTCCCTCCACAGTGCACAGATGAAGAGGCTGGCTGACCCCTCCATGGCCTTCAAAAGCATCGTATCCAAAACATCCATGGAGTTTTAAGACCTGTCAGGAATTATCTGAGAGACAAGAGGAGAGAGAGGCTTCCATCCTTGATGCAACTGGCCCGTCCACCCCACCTGGTGACACTTCAGAGACTGGACTGTTTCCTCGGGCGTCTCCCCTTCCCCAGTCTTCTCCATCTCTTCTTCCGTGTTTGCGGGGGGAGAGGAGGGGATTATTATAAACTGACTTGTTTCTCCCCAGACTGATAGCAAAATCGATGCTGCAGGAGGCTGTAGCACAGATGTTTTGTTGTTTCGCATCCTCCTGGCACAGGACTGAGCTGTGCGTTCTCCAGCCCGACAAGCGTGTCGTGATGTAGTACTTGGAGCTCATCAGAAATCCAAATAAAAGAGTGACTTAGGAGAATTATCACGGTGACCCCAAATAACAGCTCACGATTAAAAGTGGTTTCAAATGGATGAAGCTCTGAGCTTAACTTCAGGTCAGATGTGCAGAAACTGTGCGTGACCTCCCTGCGCAGACCTGTGCCACCTGGCGTTTCTGTAGGACCAACAGGACCTTTTCTTTGCCTTTTTCTTTCTTTTTGGGCTCTGTTAATGAAGGCCAATAGGTTCATGCAGGACGGGGAAGTCCTGCGTACAGGGCGCCTTGGGTGTCAGAGAGGAGTGGATGTGGCCACCTAAGGAGTTTAGGGGTTCCCTTCACTGTGCAACTGAATGTGCTGAGTGTACATGCGGGCGCTGGGCCTCTCACCATGACGACTGCTCCTTCTACAACAGGGGACAGACCAGTCACTCTGCAAGTCCTGACCTTGGCCTGGATGTCACCCTGCCTAGGTTCCAGGGGGGCCCCATGGTGAGGCGACGTCCCTGGGGTTGTGGGAGAGGGACGCAGGGCAGAGAGAGCAGCTTGAGTTATAAGGGGGATGGCGGGAAAGGGGTCTTTTAGAAGATAAGGTCAGGATTCCTGGCCCCCCATTGACGTTTTAGATGTGAACTGATGGATTCAGAAGCCATCAGGGAACTTCCGCAGGTGCCTAAGGAGCCTGAAGACCGTCTAGGGGTCCCCGCCTCCATGTGTGGGTTCTGGCCACACCGGGTGCATGGTCTCCTCACCTGCACTGACCTGCACACTGGTGATCGTGACCAGGGACGGTCCTGGAGTCTGAGCAGTCACAGAGGGGTCTCCTTCCCCCAGGGAGCAGGGCCAGGGGACGCCAGTGAGGGCTGGCACAGGGCTGCAGTTAACAAAGGTGCCAATTTTGTCTCATGGACTGGTTCATCTCTCACCCAGGTGAGCACCACGATGAAGTTTAACCTATAGTAACTCCTGGCCTCTGTGGGACTCTGAGATCAATGGATGACAAAGCTTTCTATTCCAACCCCACGGATGCAGTTTCTTCACAGTTTTGCCCCTCACCCCTGTCTTTGAGGCTGAATTTTTCTCCTAGATAGACATTTCTCAGAATGCCGTGGGCCAGGTCTGCCCTGGTGCTCACTGCTGTGGCTCTGGAGGGAGGACAGGGTCTTCCTTGGGCCCGCGTGGAGTCTCTGAGCCAGGAGACATCAGAGGGGCATCTGGGCGTTGTTGACTTTGAGGTTCACATGCAGATGAGTAGAAGAAAGACTGTCACATCCGGACTCAGTGAGACTGTGTTGGTTTGTGCATTTCAAAAAATCTCTTTATACTTATTTGATGAAATATCGGTAGAGTATTTACCATATGATAAAGAGAACAACAACCAAGAGGGAGAAATAGAGAATTCTGCCAGGGACAAGAAAAGAAAAAGACAAATAAGAAATACCTTTCACCATAATAAATGAAACAATAAATTACAGAGATAATACAAAAATTTGGTCTAATTGGCACATATAAAACACGTATAAAATGATAGAACCACCACTAACTAAATTTTGCTTAAAAATGGATTATATATAATTGTACAAATAAAAAAGTTGCACATAGAGAAAATTAAAAATCAAAACTCTGTTAATGTCTATTAAACATAGAAACATATTTCCTAAGACTAAAAAATTGATTCTGATAGAAGAAATGAACGAAGACAGCAATTTCCATAGAAAAAACAGAAAACATTGTTATAAAACTATTCCACATGCCAAAAAAAAAGAAAAAAAAGATACAGTTAGTTTCACAGGGACATAACCAAACTTTAGAGGCTTCAAATATTTTGACCTTATTTGTGTTTATATGTAGAAATTTTAATATTGAGAAAAATGAAAAATTTCCCAAATCTTCTTGAAGGTAGATATAACAAAGATACCTATAAATGACAGTAAAATACATTAAAAGGAAATTACAAACCAGTACTAAAAAATATTGATGCAAATCTTCTCAATAAAATATTAACAGAGATATGTCAGTATCAGATTACTAAGTGGATGCAACATTACCACATGTGATTTATTCTAGGCATACATATTGAGCTCCATATTCATCAACCTTTAATATTACACATCATTTCAATAGATCTTAGGTTAAATTATGTAATCTTGATGGATCTTGAGTCTTTCACCAAATTAAAAAACATTCCTAATAAACACACACAAATAGACACAGAGAGGTACATTTATGACACGATATTTCACACTGTCTCCCACACACACATGACTTAGTCCTACATCCAGCACCTGAGCTAATGGGGCAGGGAGGAGGCCATGTCCACAGAGACCAGGAGTAGGTCAGTGTGAATTTATCTCATTATTATTTACCATCTATCTGCAAGTATCAAACTGTGCAATTGAACAAGAAGAAATGGACGGTCAGGTCTTCACATCGATGGGCATGGACACGCGCTCATTCCCAAAGCCCCAAATGGATGCTGCAGCCTGAGACACTCTGGGGCCAGTGCACTAGGGACAGAAGACACCTCCCCATGAGCAGAAAGAACAGGCATTCACACTGAAGACTTAAAAATGGATGACTTACTCTAAAAACTTCTGGAAATAGGTAAATGACCAATGATGAAGATTCAGGATTCCACAGTCACAGTTCAGGGCTGAGATGACCACGGCTGGAACCCCACCTCAGTCCCTGAACATCACTGGGAAGTCTCTGTGTCCCCAGCTGAGGGGGAGCTGGCCTATGTCTCCTTTGCTGCTGTGATGACTTTGAGGACACAAGGGAGATGAGGAGCCTTCACTCCCAGGCACTGGGCCCATTGAGGCAGCAGCAGAATCAGAAGGGGCAGAAGCCACAGGCGCAGACTGAGCAGGCGCTGTTGGGTGCTTCCACTCCTGGCAGATGATAAAATGGTTCTGGTCTCAGTTCCCCACAGGCCTGGAGCTCTGTGTGAACACCGAGGCTGCTGTCACAGAGGTGCACTGAGTATCAGCATCGTCCTAAGGCCTCAGCCCAGTGATGGTTAAAGAGTCCGAGGTGCCAGATCTGAGCCAGGTGATCAGACAGGACCCTGAAGGTCGACTCCTGTAATGATAAACGCAGGATTAGGGGCCCTTTCCTGGTAGCACTTTATACCAGGACCCATACTGGACCTGAGTGATATTTCCTGATTCAGATGGGGCTGGATTCTGTGTACTTCGTTGTGCCCTAACCTGTCACAGAATCTGTCCCTAGAGCAGCCAAACCTTGGTACCCGGAAATTGCTCAATCTGTTGCCAACAAGGACAGGCTTGGGGGCAGAATTCAAAGGATGTGGACACATTCTCTATACAACATTTCCCTGCAGTGGGTCTCAAACCTCACTTTTAGGTCAAACACACAAAGAAGGCGGCTGTCTGGTCAGAGCAGTGGGGTCGGCTCAGGGAAGCCCCACTGCACAGGAAACAGCAGGTTCTTGTCTCAGTTCCCCACAGGTCTGGAGCACTGTGGGAGCACTGAGACTGCTGTCCCCTGCTGAGCAGTAATAATCGGCCTCGTCCTCAGCCTGGAGCCCACTGATGGTGAGGGAGGCTGAGTTGCCAGACTTGGAGCCAGAGAATCGGTTGGGGACCCCCGTGTCTCGATTGCTATCACCATAGATGAGGAGTTTGGGGGCCCTTTCTGGGAGCTGTTGGTACCAGCTCACATATCTACCCCCGATGTTGGAGTTGCTTCCAGTGCAGGAGATGGTGACACTCTGTCCCAGGGCCCCAGACACTGAGGACGGCTGGGTCAGCACAGACTGGGCCCAGGAGCCTGGAAGAGGGAGAGACACAGAGATGTGATGCTGGGTCTAGAGACAAGGGAGGGGGGCAGGGCCCCATGTTTTTTCCCAGGCTCCCCTCTCCTGTCCCCTTATCCAGTCACCTGTGCAGTAAGCGAGGAAGGTGAGGAGGAGAGGGGACCAGGCCATGGTGGAGATGATCACCGCGTCCTGCCCTCTGTGTCCCCACAGCTGAAGCAGAGCTTGCCCCACGTCTCTCCCTCCCCTCTTCAAGCTCTGACAGAGGGAGGATCCACTCATGCAAATGAGACTCTCAGCTTTCTCATCCCACACTGGACCCGGGGTCAGGCCCCTCTGCCTGGGAGTTAAGGGGTGGGCAAAGGCGGAACTGTGTGGGACGTGGGGGTTGGGGAGGTCACAGCTGTGAGGCCTATGTAGAGGGCACCAAACAGTGCCATGTGGCTGGTCCCAGCTCTATTAACTCCCAGACCTTCAGAAACAGGTCCTGTGTGCCTCCTGCTGTTCAAGTACAGACACACCATGCTGTGACTTGTTGACCAGAGCTCATCTGAAATAACTCCTGCCTCCCCTTTAATCTGTTCACTGCCTTTAAGGGCCAGGACCCGTGTCCCCTTATGTGGCCTCCGCATCACTTCGGAGCACCTTTAGGCTTCAGTCGGACTCCTCAGGGTGACTGTCCCTGACTACCTTGGCTGTTCAGTGGTCAGGACTGGAGTCTTGTCTCATACAAAGTCCTCTCAGATCAGGATCAAGTCTAGATCAGTGACCGTCCCCACGGAGGCATGACCCCTTATGTGCAGGATGCAGGTTCAGTCACCGCGTGTCCCCCTCCCATGTGCCCAGAGCTCTCTGACCTGTGGATCGCCCACCGCCCTGAGGAGCAGGGGCTCTTCTCTCCGGGGAGGGAGGGGGTGGGGAGGACGCCCTTCCGTGCATCCCTCGTAGACGATGCTGTGTAAGTCTTTGTCGTCTGTATTTCCTCCGGCTCAACAAGTTCTCCACGTCCTGGGAGCAGAGATTCCCACCTAGGAGTCTGTTCTCAAGCACCAAGTCACATGTCTGCAGGTGCCATGGCTGAATGACATTGTTTGTGACACTTACCCAAGTCCAATAAGGACAGATGTGCAGAATGTTCTAGGACGGAATGACTTAAATTTTTAAGTTACTCTGATAGGTATTGATTAAAAGAGTTCATATACTAGTTACTGCCTACCCAATTAAATAGGATGTATGTCCTTTTACATAAAATTCACCTCAATAAAATAGATTTTAAGAATTACTCTTAATGTCATTCTGAAGATGAAAGTACAATCAGAAGTTTTTTTTTTTGAAAAAAAATCTGTGCTTATTGCAGAGAGAATATTGATGGAAATTATGGTAAGTAATATGGCTGGAAAAGCAGTGGTAAAGAATCATCTTCTGTTCTCAGGTAAATAGCGGCCTATAAAGTTTTTTCTAAAACACTTGCTTGTTTATTTATTCACACTATTTAGTCATGAGTGTTGTATCATGAAACTGATCTTGCCCCGTGAAAGCCCACGAGGAGCATCTTGATACAGCTGGTGCTGTCACACCTTCCTCTTCTGGATCCTGGAATCTGATTGTCTGTAAAAATTTCCAGAGTCCTGGATCTTTCATTTAAACAGCAAGTATCTCAAAAGCACTTTTCTAGGAGCAGGATGTACGTTAGGCACTGAGGACTCATTTTGGAGCAATCCACTTAATCAGAAGTCCAGGGTCTGTGGAGTGACAGAAATGTGTCTTTCTTCATCCTGCAGGTACTGGACCGACAGCTGTGGGGCCTTTCAGTCCCAGGAAGCAAGGGCAGGGGGTGACCACATGGTCCCCCTTTATGCTCCTGACACCACAGCTATGTCCCATCAACCTCTTGTGTTCCCCAGATGTCTACCTGGGGGTGACCAGGAGACAGTGCTCACTTTGGGTAAAAAAAGCTAAAGCATGGGATTTAGGGGCCTGAGGAAAATGATGTCGTGGTGGATACACTGTCCTGTAGGTTCTTAGGCTGGATGAGCGCATCATTTTTAGGAAAATGTAATAACGTCATTTTCGTATTAAACAGTTTCACTGAGCATTGGGGACAGGAACACAGAGCATGGCGATGAGACCAGAAATGGGACCTTGAGGCGTTTCCACGCCGTTCCATGTCCGGTAATCGTCCTCCCGAGAGACGGAGCCCTGGGGAGTGGAATCTACAGCAAGGACTTGTCCGTTTTCTCTGAAAACCTAACGTGGACATGGAGTTACGTCCTGAAGAGCCAGAGGGGGAGACCAGGCGGGTGAGGGAGGCAGCAGCAGAGGAGAGAGAAGGACGGACGGTGTGAGGGGCGTTGGCAGTGAGAGTCTGCGGTAGCCGCGACCTACTGTTTTGGCCTCTGGTTCAGAGAAGGAGAAAACTGTGTCTAATCCAGGGTGAGTGTTAACGTATCAGCCGAGGCTGTGTCATCATGACACAAGTTCACACTTACGGTAGTAACTTCTGGATGATCACGGTTGACTGGATCATAATCTTTAGCTGCCGACACAGTGTTTGCAGACAATAGAAAATATGTTTCTACCCTCGGTTCCTGATACAGAGCTCCAAGTGCCAGGGTGACAGGAGTGTCTTCTGTTCTTACAAAAAAAAAAGTAAGAAGAAGAAGAATATCTAGTTAAACGTATAAACATGGAATAAACTGTAAATGTCTTTAGTTGTAGCTAAAGATTAAGAAAAATGGAAAGATAGGTGTTTGTCAGTGTGTTCAAAGATTATCAAGATATTCTAGGAGGAGATAATGAAAGCCATTTGTAGACTAGGTTACTGCATTTTCATTACATTCTAAATAAAACGAAGTCAGTAAATGGAATAGTTTGTCAGTGCTGCATAGGATAAAATTCAGGAAGAACAATTTAAGTTACCAATCAATTATACTGTTAAAAGTGGGTGGGAGTCCAAACACAAGCACCATAAGCCTGGAAAGGGCAGGGAAAATTGAGAGAGTTTGCAAGTAACGAATTTAGCAGAATTTGAAACTTACTTGGCCTAGAGGATGGGAGTGAGGCAGGGAGAGTCTAAGAAGCCAGAGTTTGAAGGATAGAGGTGAATAAAATGTCCTTAAATAACATTTAAAATTAGGGGATAGAGTGATAGTTGAGGTAGAGGGTGGATTCGAAAATACCCTGAGTCCTATTTGGATTGATTGAGTTTGAAATGCTTGAAAGACTTCCAGGACATCAACGGGAAAATGTTTATCGTGCTTTTCGAAATGCAGGTCTTAAGTTCCAAAATGAGATGAGGTCCAGAGGCACAGGTTTTGGCATTAACTAGCTAAAGGTGGTATTTCAAGTCTTGAAAGTGAAAGTGCTTTCAATGAAGGGAGGCCTCCATTCGAAAGCTGGGAAGAGGACAATAAAGCAAGGATGAAAGGGTGAACAAAGATGCCTGACAGACAGGAGAACCAGGGGAGTCCAATGTCACTGAAGCCAAAGGAAAAGAAAACTTCAGGAAGGTAGAAGTAGCTTAGTGCAAAAAGCAAATTTACACGGAAACTTTAAGATGCCCACGAAATTTCAACAAATGAACTTAAAAAAAGAAAAGAGTTTTAGAGGGTGACCCCATCACGAAACCAGCAAATATACTGAAAAGAGAGTAAATACATTTGAGAATGTACAGAGCAAAACTGGCCGAGGAAGAGATCACCTTTTGTATTGATTTCAACTACCAGAAAAGCCACGAGTTTAGCGACACTATAAAAAGATCTGAACGAAGGAAAAGAGGGATCTAGAGTAGCTGGGCTGGATGGATGTTCCAAGAACAAGGAAGAAGATGAGATAAGGTTTCATCCTATATTATTGTAGATTTACCGTGAATACATCTATAAAATTACACCCTTCCTTAAGCAAAAACAATAAGTGAATTTTCTGAAAGATTATTGTCTCGTAATAAATGTTAGGTATTATTTTATTGGAAGTATCTTTCTGGAAAGGTTGCATGTATCATCTCATTTAATCACCGCACAAAGCTCGAGGAGAGTATGGATGTCATCTCAATGAAATGGTTGAGAAAACTGAGGCTTGAGGAGTTTAGTATGGTCCAGCAGTTGATAATGGCAGCATTCGAGAATCAGGGCTTGAACTATTAGTGGCTAATCTTCTGCTGAATTCCTGATATATTCTTTGAAGAGCTCACTGAGACTGAGAAAATTTATATCACTAAACCCTTTCTTAAGAAGGAATAATGTTTGTCTAGTTCAATCCTTATTTTATCGATGAAGAAACCAAGGCCTAGAGTGGCTTTAACTTACCCGGGGCCACGAACACCTAGCCTGGGAGTACAGGCTGCTTGTCCCAATGTGCTTCTCTTTAACAACTTGAACTTCTCATAAATTAGTTCTAAACTTTGAATCTTATTTGAGAGTCTACTGCTTCATAGAAGGTGAGGATTGATTATATGACTAATAATGCTATAATATATGTAGCTTATAATTTCTCGTAATATTTCATTTTGCAATTTAGATTTACCTGTTTTATTGCTTACTGTCTTCATCTATTTTTATTGTTTCTAGAGTTTGTGTATATGCTTTACCTATGCCAACAGTGGCATTCAGAGCCTTAGATTGCAAATTTCCAGAAAACAGGGACTACACAGAGTAATGAATTTTGTGCTATTATTTCTTTAGCTCCAAGTTTAGAGAAAGTGCACTAATACACTTTGAAGATTTA
>NW_024354919.1:0-12927 GCF_902729225.1 Pteropus medius
CCTCAGAGGGGAGAGGAAAGGTTTTTTCCTCCCTTTCCATACCAATCCCAGTTCCTCCCGGGAATGTCCATTCCTCTACCTTCTCGACCGGCCCACGGGCTGTAACTCCCCAGCTGCCCCTGTTAAATGCAGACTTAAGTTCAATCTCTCCACTAGGACAATAGCGTTGAATAAAGTCTTTCCTGCGCATTTCACGTGTCCGGGGCATTTCTTCTTCGACACCCCCAGGTCCGCTGAGCCAGCACCTGCTTTTCGTGATGTGTCTGGGGTGCATCTGGGTATCAGTGTTGGACGAGCTCTGGGCTGGGCGACCAGGCCTAACTCTGCCTCTTCCATGACCCGTCTGGAAGGTTCATAGAGGCAGGAAAAGGGGGAACGCCGGGCCCTGCAGGGTGGGAGCCTCCGTCGTCGACGGGAAACGGGGGGGCCTTAGTCTGTCCAGGTGGCATCACCAGACCCCACAGACTGGGCAGCTTCAGTAACAGACACTTATATGTCACAGTTCTGGACGTTGCACATCCCCACTCAGAGGCGAGCTGGCCCAGTGTGTGCTCAGGGCCCCCTCCTGGTTCCCAGGCGGCGTCTGGTCATGGTGCGCTCACGGGGGAGGGGCGAGGGAGCTCTGTGGGGTCCCTTTCACAAAGGGCGGCGAGCCCCTTACTTTGTGTTTTGTTGGTTTGATTTGCAGGCCCCCCAGCACCGAACCCAGGAGGGTTCACGACCGCGGGAGTGAGCTCGTCAGCTCCCCCAGGCCCCGCCTGCTGACACCGTCACACTGGGACTTAGGGTTCAACATGCGAATTCTTGGGGACATAATCATCCAGTCTGGAGCAGCAACTCCCAGCCGCCCCACGGGGCAGAGGCCGAACTGAGCTTCTCTCATCTCCCTGCACTGCCAACAGAGCCCACCGCGACCCCACGCGGGAACCGCCACTGCCTGCAGCTGGGGGCCCCGGAGATCGCCCTGAACCCCCACGCTCCGTGCCGCCCAGGGCGTCAACCGAAGGCTCCTCGAGCCCCTGGCAGGTCCCACAGCGCAGACGTGTTTCCCCCAGGACCTCCTTGAAGTGTGAGCATGAAGGAAGGTCACATCCCCTCTCCCAGCAGGAGTCCTAGGGTGTGGACCTGGCCGTTCCTGTCCCCCGAGTCCTCACTGCAAAATTCAGGCGTCAAGATGCGAGCGAGTTAGTGATGTCACCTCGAGCGCGTGAATGCAACGGGTCGTCGGCAGCTCGCTCCCCCAGAGGCTGAGACTCTGCCCTCCGTCTTCACGGCCGCTCAGCCAGACGCCTGGGACGCACGTCACGGCCGCTGTGAGAGAAAGAACACGCACACGGACAGCGGCCGTGTCACCGACAAAATAAACCCCCGAGCCACGACCTGCAGTGACCGGCCCACCAAGCCAGCCTGTCGTACAAGGCGGGTTTGCGGGAAGCCCGACCCTGGCGTCACCAGACCTCGGGTGACAACACAGGAAGCTCGACAAGAACTTTCGCCACCACTGGCCCACGGCGGCCAGGACTTCGATAATAGCTGAGAATCTCCTGCATTTTGTCACCGCTTGCAACGTAGCGGTCACACGCCACCCCAGAACATGTCACGTCGGCGCCAAGATGGTTTTGAGCTGGAGGCAAAAGACAACCGGCAACCTCTGACTAAACGCGGACTGTTCTGACAAGTGAGGGCTCGTGTCCCCTCCCTCACTGGGGAGTTTCACAGCCAAGGAGAGTCAGCGGTAGGACGGAGCTGCTCAGACACATCCGTGGAACATGAACCCCCTTTCTGTGTCCTGGCACAATTGATTGTGCTTTGTCAAAAGCGGCACATAAACTCTCAAGCTAACGGCTTCGGCGTGTGTGTCTGTGGGTGGGGGGCGCTCCGTTCTTTCCGTGAAGGTCCCACCCATGCCATGCAAAGATTTTAACACCCAAGAAAATGTGTATGCCTTTTCTCCAGAAAATCTATCTTTTTTAGCGTCCGTCTAATTTGCACACCCCCGCCCACGGAACCTAAGAGTGTAGACGGAAGTGTTCTTCCCGTCCCTTGTCTGTCTCAGTTTGAGACTCTGGTAAATGGAAGTGACAGTGGCCGACCCCTCGTCACGACCAGCTTTGAAGAAACGGCCTCTGCTCATTCTCACTTGGCTGCCTTTCTATGTGTCCACGAGTTTAATGCTCGCTGGGAAGTAACATGCTTTTCCTCGTCTTGCAGCGTGTGGAAGGCTGCTGTGGGCTGGAAGGCGATTTTGTTTCTTTGTTCTGCTTCCCCTCAAGTGTGCTGGGATAGAGATGGGGTTCGGGGAACCCCAGATCTCTAGGGATTCCGGAGAGTGTGGCCAGGCCTGCACGCGGGGGTCTGGGCGCCCGCTTCCTTCCTGGCAGGGAGTTCTGGAAGCATCCAGGCAACAATGGAGAAATCACGCGTCCCCGCCCCCTCTCCCTGACCGTGCCACGATCACGTGCTAGAGACAGAGATAGGACACGTTCTCTTTCCATTTCTAGAGAAATTTAGAAAGGATTCCCCATGCACACGCAAAAAGCAAGTTCAGAAACGCTAAAACAAACGAAAACATGTATTTTGAAACCAAGAAGGAGAGATGATGGGAAATGCACGGAGAGCCGGCTGGACGCAGCTCCTGAGAGGAGCACTTCCACTTCCCAGTCAGCCAAGTAGGAAAGAACTTCTTCGGACAGCCAGGCAGAAGGTCCACGGCCCACACAACGATCAGGGGGATTTGAGGCCCTGAAGCTGCCAACGAAAGCCAGCCGGGGGGCGGCTCCTGCCGAGTTTTGAGGGGGGGAGTTTTTGAAAAGCAGTTTCGATCCAGTCAGGCCGTGTGGGCGACCAAGCCGAGGACCACGGGACCCTCCAAAGTCAACGAGGGCTCGTGAGAACCTACAGACAATGCGCCGTGACGGGGAAGCCGCCACCAAAGGGACGGGAAGTGACCCCTGCCGCTTATCCTGTGCAGACGCGCCCTGGCCTGCCGGGAGGTTTTGTATCCGCAGTTATTTATATATGCATTTGTATGTCTGTGCTTCGGCAGGAAAAAAGAAAGAAAAAGTTTAATTTTTGTATCGTGATCAAATACACATAACATAAAATTTCCCATTTTAACCTTTGAAGTGTACGAGCCAGGGGCATGGAGCATGTTCACAGCGTTGCGTAAACGTTATCTCTATTTCCAGGACATTCTCGTCGCCCCAAAAGGAGACCGCGTGCCCATGCGTGGTCGCTGCCGTGCCCCGCCCCCGGCCCCCGAGAACACTAACCGCTTCCCGTGTGCGTGGACGCCACGTCGATGGCGTCGCTCACCGTGAGCTTCCGTGTCTGCCTCGCTCACCGAGCGTCATGGTATCCAGCTCCATCTGTATCGGCGCGAGGGTCAGAGCTTCATGCCTTTCCACGGCAGGACAGGAGACTTTATTTTTAATTCTATTTTCCACGTGGCATCTTCCCCCTGAATCCCTACTTGGACGGAGACCAAATGAGGAACCAGGAGACGGAGCAGGGGGCGGTGGACATGGCAGGGGTGTGACCACATGACATCAACCCCCACCGGCACAACGCTGAGTGTCAAATGCTGGTCATAAGCCTGGTCACACGAAACAATGACACGAAAGGAAAAAATAGATTATCTAAAGAAAAAAAAAAAGCAAGCACATCGATATCCTGTCGCCTGAACCCGAAGTTTCAGGGCAAAGGGCCACCGAGCAGACGGGAAGGGAAGGTGCATGGCGTCCGGCCACGTGGCCGGCCTGGCGGGAGCGGACGCAGGAATCACGGGCATTCGGGTTTCCTCACGATAAAGAGAAACCGGAGCGGCATTAACGTGCACTGTACGCGGGCCAGACCTAACGAGGGAGGTGGACACGCAACAGCGGCACGGCTGCCCGTCCGAGTGCAGGGGCGAGGCTCCAGGACACCCCATTCCCGAAATCCAGCGCGGCTCACGCCGATGACAGAAAACAGCATCGTATTTACACGTAGCCTTTGACCATCCTCCCGCAGACCTTAAATCACCTCTGGGCTGCTTAGCACCCTGGCTACAATGTAAATACTGTGAAAACGCTTGTGACTCTGTATCGTTTCACGAATAATGGGAGGTCTGATCCTGTTCCGCGGACTACACAGTCGCGATGTAACATTCACTGACTACAGAACAAGGACGTAACATTTATCCTGATTCTTGAATCAGCGAAAAGAGAGAACGCATGAATCTGTGTCTACAAGATCAATGAAACAGGCCACGTTGCCAATAACATAAATGGATCCACTTTGTCCACGCATAAAAAGGGGCCCAGATTCCACTAAAGACGACACCCTAGCAGGGTGGCTTAGGGGAGTGGGGACGCCCTGACGGCAGAGGCAGGCCAGGTCCCCCGGGAGAAGGGGTGACTGATCTTTGACATGGAGAAGCTGACGGTCTGGAAGGAGCCAGTGCAGAGATATGGGGCTCTGTCACCTTTGTCCTTGTCCCCAGCCGATTCTCCAGTTCCCCAGAGGGCCCAGGAAGGAGTGAGTTAAAAATACAGCCTTGGGGACGGCGTGTGAGTGTTGCCTAAATGGTGTATTTTGCCTCTCTCCTGCGTTGGCAAATACCCGCCTGGGCTTCACCCTCCTAGGAAACCGAACGCACACCCCAGGTGGAGATTCCACAGCCACTGTTTTCTGAGTTTACAGCCAACTACTCAGTAAAAAAAACAGTTTCAACAATTTAACAACCATGATTCGTGTTCTCCTAGTCAAGTTTTGGGAGAAGCTTGGGATCGGTGGCCCCAGAAGGCAGCCCAGTGACAGCCTTACTGGAGAAGCGCCTTCGGACGTGGACTTATGAAGTCTCACACCTGACATTGACATATTTCCATAACCAAATGTACGCACCAAAGGCACCCCAATACACATAATTAAAGAGAGGAGCACCCTCACTATTAAACCAGAAAGAAGGAGCACTCGGCCACTCGATTATTTTTTAAAAAATGACAACCCTTTCTCCCCAAAAGGACTAGCTTTTCTCTCTCTCTCTCTCTCTCTCTCTCCAGGACAAAACTCTGAAAACAGATCTGTGCCGAGCAGGAGGAAGGAAATGCACACACCGCCCGAGATGATGAAAATGGGAAACTGTGAACTCGCGGGCAGAGGTCGTTGACACCCATGGCGCCGATGCCGGCCGTGACGTACGGGGAAACGCAAAGGGACTTGGTTTTGGGGAGCTGGGCCAGCTCTGCTATGACACCGTTGAAACCACATGAAAAACATAAATAAAAACCTCCCTTAAAATTCTAGCAAAACCTCAAGTGTCATAATCATGAGCTAAATTCAACACTAAACAAAAAAATCGACCAGGAGCGTCCAGAGTTTGATTCCACGAGGCAAGAAATCTGCGAGAAGATGTGATGACACCCCAACACAGCGACGAGGGACGTGAGGAAGGAAGCTCCCCGGTCATCGCCACCGGTGTGGAGAGAAAAAGGTTTTCAAGAACACGCAAGTTCTGTGCCTGACAAAGGCAGACGAAGCTCAGGGCCGTGAGTGAAGCTCTTCGCCGGGACAAACGACGTCTCCCTCCCGTCTAAGGCGGCATCGTAATTATTCCCGCAACGCTCAGCTCGCGAAACCCATGACCAAAGCAAGAACGCAGCCGTGACCGTCGCGTGCATGTCACGTCCCAAAGCCCTCTCGACTTCGCAAAGAAAAATGAAACAGAGAGAAAAGGCAGGACTCACAAATTTCTAGATCTAACGTATTTCCAGGAAAAGTTCCAAAGGAGTCCTATTGGGGAGTTAACTTTATAAAAAGATTTTAAGATGCATCAAGAGACTCCAAGCCACGCCGGCCTCGAATGGGGTCTTCTGCCCAGTCTTATCCAGCAGATGCGGTCCTGGTGGCATATCTGACCTGTCCTATTGGTGCCTGTAAAGGGCGCCACCACCTCCTGTGTAATGTCCACACACTCCACCGGCCCCAGAAGCCCCCCAAACCCCTTTTCTCTGCCTACTCACTTCTCCACGACCTATTTGCAAAAAGCCACACTTATATAAGTTCCCGAGTCTAACCACTGCTTGTCACATCCACTTCTGTTCTGTGAAGCTCCGTGGAATGTGAACATTAAACGTACAAACAAAACAATACACGTTTTCTCCTGTTAACCTGTCCGTCGTCAGTTTACTTTGCAGGCCCCCGTCACGGAACCTAAGGAGACAGGAGAAATGGTTTTCTCTCTCCAACCAGAGCAAATAGGAAGGGGCTCTGCAGTGGGGAGGGGACTCCAGAGGGCTGTCCCACGAAATTCTAGGCTTTCCAGAAGCGAAGCCATGAGGCACAAGCCTCAAGCCCTCACCTGGGGGGTCGGCCTGGTGGAGGAGTCGGGCGGTGTGTGGATCGTGCATTCTTGCTGAGTCACAGTTCTCCTGCAAGCCCAGGCTAGCATTTTTTTCCTCGGATCCAGCGTCACGTTCGTAATTGGAGAAAGATTCTCCTGCGCTGTAATTTAAATAATAATAATAATAATAATAATAATAATAATAATAATAATAAAAAACAGTTAGCAAGAATCAGGACTCGTTCCCCACCCCTGGTGACACTGAAATCACACTTGGCGGGCGGCGTTTGGAGAGCGTGCTGGCTGGGTTGCCATGCATGCTCTTGTTCGTTTTTCCCTTGTGGACGCCAAAGATAAAAGTCCACCATTTTTAAGGGAGCAGTTCATTGACATTTACAAGCACCTGAAAAAGGCCGCAAAGTCAGTAGGCATCAGAGGGAAAGCCAAACAAAACCAGGACAGCCCACGGCCCTGGGGTGCCTGGCACGCCGCGGTCGCCTTTCAAATGCGGCTCGAAACGCCCTCGGACGCACCGTCGAGAAAGGTGACCGCCACACACCTCCAAGGACACCACGACTTTAGCTAGAATGATGATTTTTTTTTTAGAAAAAGAAAATAACTGTTTCAAAGGACGTGGGGAAATTGGACCCGTCTGTACATGGCAGGCGGGGACGCAGAGTCGGCTGTTATCGTTATTAATTTTTTGTCGTTGGGGCCGATTATTTTCATTCGGCCTCTCCGTTCTGACGTGTAGATTAGTGCACATCTGGGCTTCTTCCTACCTCTTCGGACCTGAGAGACAGCGGACACGTAACCTTTTCTGTTCGTTTCGGGCGAACGAAATTGCGACTGGTTATCTGTATGTGTCACCCAACGGTCGCCCCGCCACGTGCAGGCGGCCTTCCTCGGCTCAGACGGCTACGGAATTTCTCTTTCCCCTTGTGACGAGAACTTTTAAAATGCGCTCTCAGCCACTTTCCAGGACGCGGTGACGGAGGCAACGCGTGTGGCCTGCGGTCCGCGGGCCGGGCCGAGGACCACGTGCCCAGGACGTGGTTATTTTACACCTGCGAGTTTGCACCCCTGAACCCCGCTTCCCGTGCGCCATGGTGTGATTTAATCGGCAGCTTCCCGGTCGGGCCTTCGCGGTGGGGGAGGGGACACGGCGTCCCCTTCGACCCGGGGGACAGGCTTGTCACAGGCGACGGCGCACACCGGTGAAAGCGAGGGGCTGAGTTCTCCCTGCGGGGAACATGGGGAGTGATCCCCCCGCAACCTCCTGCTCTTTCAGAGTTTCTCTCTCTGTCCTTTTACAGGTGGACACGCAGCTTGCAAACGGCTGAAGGTCAACTGCAACAGGCTCGGCGCCCACGAGTGTCCGGCATGACGGGCAGCGCCTCTGTGGTGGGGTCATCCCGGGCGTGGATGCCCGTCCGTGTCCGTCTGCTGGGAGGACGAGCGTCCACCTGCAGCGGGCACCGGGCTGCGGCTTCGAACCCGCCGGAGGGAGCGGGCAGGGTGCTTAGGGGCAGGACGAGGGGACATTCCACCTCCCTCTTCCCCTGTCCCTGCATGTCTGTCTCTCTCTGTCTCCGTGTCCATCTGTCTCTCTGTGTCCGTCTGTCTGTCTCTCTCTGTGTCCGTGTCCGTCTGTCTCTCTGTGTCTGTCCCTCTGTCTCTGTCTCTCTTTCCACCGCCCCTCACTTCTTTGTGGAGAGGTTTTCCGGGCTGGCGAGAGATTCGTGTTCAATAACTTTCTCCCGACCGAGCAGAGGGTCTGACACACTGGCCGGGTTTGGGGTTTGGGGTTTGGGGTTTGGGGCAGGACTTGTAGGACATGTCCTAGCCTTGGCTCTGCAGGACGGTGGAGGCAGCACCTCCAACGAGACATCCCCTGCCAGGGGGAGGTGGCCCAGCCGGGGACTCTGGTCCCCGTCAGTGTTAGGGGGGTCCCTGTTCCCCCGCCTCCCACAGCGCTTGCCGGCACCTACCTGAGGCAGCGTCTTCACAGCCCGCGGATGTCAGCAATGCCAGGAGGCTCAGGAAAGCCAGTGCGGACGCCATCCCTCGCTCTGCAGCTGGACCTAAAGATTGGAGCGGAGACACCCGGTCAGAGGCAGGGTCCCAGCCGCGGCAGGAACCCTGCCACCGTGCAGCTGTCCGCAGAGTCCCCTCAGAGCATCCTCTGGGCACCGGGTAAGACAAGCTCGCCTCCCACATTCTCGAAAGTCCCTCGGAGGCAGCGATAAATGTCACTGCCCCGCGTCTCTCACGGCGACGTGCAGGTAACTGGGCCAAAGAAACTCTGTCTGGGGCCCTGCCCTGTGCGTCTGTGCCCAGCTCACCGTCACGGGCCGTCACCCGCCCACCTTTCTGCTGCTGAGACGTGTCTGTGGGGACCCGCTCAGAACCCCAGAGTGAACGTCAAGGGCGTTTTAAGCTGGTCCTCTTGTGAGTGGCAGCTGAAGAGTGGGACGGGGAGGCCCCCAGTGGGGGAAAAGAAAAGGATGTGTGATGAGGACGCTGGTCCACGGCAGCCACTTTGTGCTACCACATGAGTTTGTATGGCCCTGGGCTGAGCCCCCTAGGCTCAGGCTCAGCATTTCCTCTCATCGCAAAGTCCCAGCAGGTAGGGACAGTTCTTGCGTCAGACCAGGGGAAGAACCGTGGCTAGACAGGTCGGGCGCCGCTGTGTCCACAGATGAGGTCTGGATGGCATCCGAGGGTGACCCAGAGAAGCCGGGGAGCTGGCCGCGGTGCAGGAGCAGAGGGCGGGGGAGCCTGGCAAGGTGGGGCTGCCACCTGCAGGAAGCGGCTGAGAGGCCAGGGGGGCCTGAAGCCCTCACCGGGAGGGAGGCCGTGAGCGACACCTCAGCTCACAGAGTTCTGGTGGAGGCCGTGGCAGAAAACAGGCTGCAGTTTCGGGGGCCGGGGCTGCAGCAGGGGGTGCAGGGGGAGCTTTGCATGTCAACACCGAGGGCCGCCGGGGGAGTAGCCACATCTTTCTGCGTCGGCCGGTGAAAAGGCCAGCGCTTTGCTAATTTGAACAGGGATTTTCCTAAGAGCTTCATGACCCTGCAGGTCACCAAGGGCTGAACACAGAGAGATGGAGATGCCTTTGCTGGCCGAGCGGAGGTCACGGGGACCTGCCCAAGAGGAAAACTTCGCTGCAGGAGAAGCCGACCGCAGCCAAGAAGCCACCAGCCACCGGGGCGCAGGGACCCGCAGGGCACGGCATGTGTCCTGCTCTGAAGATACAGCCGCCGGCCTCATGCGCTGAGACACCCACGACCTGCCTGGACGGGTGAGCTCCTCTCTGCTCCGCGCCTGCCTAGCAGGACACACTGAGTGGGGCGGCTGGGGAGCAGGACACGCGGAGGGTGCAGCTGCGGGAGGACGGGCTTTTCCCCTCCAGCCTCTTAGGTTCTGTGCCCGAGACCTGCAAATTAAAGCGATGGAGACGAATGGACAGGGAGACTAGCTTGAGCTGCGTGCACACCCACGCGCCTTCACGGGTGCAGGAGGTGACGGGCCGCGGGGGGCTCGCACGGCGTCTTGGGCTGGACAAGGAAAGAGGTTTGGGGCTCCGGGGGGAAGGCACGATAGGATGGGGACGACAGGAAGCATGTGGCTGCCGGGACTCGTCTGGTTGCGTAGATAAGCGTCTCCGGCTGATAAGAGGCGCCTGCGGGGCAGCTTCGCCAGCCGAACGTGTCCCTTCTGAGCGTCCATCTTTCTACAGCCGGGCAGGGCTCACCCTCTATTTTGAGGCGTCTAGGGAGAGGTGGAAAGATTTTCCTGCCTCCGCTGCTTCTTGCTCGCCTTCAGCGCAAAATCATCCATGTGCCAAGGGCCACGTTTCGGGAGCATGTGTCCTGGTCCCCTTTGAGGCCGTGGCCAGGGAGAGACCAGGGCATAGTTGAAAGGGAAAGAATTGAGATCTTAGGAGTCTGGGGGATGTCAGGGAGCCACGAGCCCCCCGCCTTTCACACGGGGCTCCCCGCGGACATGAGCGTGTTGGGGGCCCCTCCTTGCCCCCACCGCGACCCCCCTGGACGGTGTTGTCAGGAGCCACTGTCATCGCCAGGCCCCAGGCGGGGGCCGCTCTGCCCGTGTCTGAGCTTCGATGTCACCTGACACATGAGAAGGAGCTAGCGTTGCACATGACGTCATCGGGTCACAGAACAAAGCCAACACCTGTGCACCCATGCACTTCGGCACTGGACGTCACGGTTGGACACAATGCTGTGGCAGGGGGCGTGGGGACGCCGGTGTGGCAGACACGCGGACCGGCACGGGCTCAGCAGCGTGAGCGGGCGCCCGACGCGGCCTTCCAAGGACACGCTCGGCGGCCCCGTTCCTCCCGGAATTTGGTTGTTTCTCACAAGAAAAAACTACCTCTTGCCCTTGAATCTGAGGTCATTTCCAAGAGCTTGGAAACGGGCGTGGGGGGCGGTGGGACCCCGAGTTCTCTCTGACGATTATCGGGTCGCCCCCAATCTGTGCCCCGTCCACGCTCACTCACCTGGCTCCGTCCCGTGTCCGTCTGAGGCGAAGCCGAAGCTCACGCATCACCGTCAGCCGTCGCTGGCTTCGGAAAGTCACCGCGGCCCCCTCACCGCGCCCAAAACGCCGAAACCCCATCGAAGGCGTTGCCCTGGTTAACTCTTTATTCTGGCATGCGTCTCCTTTCTGTCTCACGGTCCCCAAAGACGCATCCCCACAACCCGATGGCCGGCCCCCCGCCCCCCGCCGCAGTGGCGGACGGCAGCCTGACGCCTTTCGGCTGAGGGGCTTCAAAGAGCCCCAGGAGGAGAAAGTTCGAGGGCGGACGAAGAGTCTGCGGACACCGCGCGCGCGTCGGGCGGACCGCCGACCGCGTCCACCTGCCACACCCGCTGGCCGCGTCCTCAGTGCCGCAAACACGGCCCGTCCCAGCGGCCGCCTCGGTCCTGGTCCCCATGCCCTGGTCACGTTCGTTTCTACCCCCGAGTCTCCGTGTGCCGCGTTCCCGTCCGCAACGCGCGGGGCTGTGTGTCAGGGAAGCCGGGGGCAGGGCACGTACCGGCGGCCGCCTCGCGCGCCTCCTGGGCCGACGCGGGCCCCTCGGGGCCGCTGTCTTCCTGGCCGGTGGACGGGGCTGCCCAGCCCCGAGGCGGCGTGTGGGGCGGCCGAGCAGGACCGAGGTCCCCGAGGGTCGCCGCGGCCGTCCTTGCGAAGCTTCGCAGCGGGCAGGGGAAGAGCCCCCGCTCCGTCTTATTGCTCAGCGACGGCCCGTAATCTCTGTCATCAGCCGCCTCTTCCTCCCGGGCGGGAGCCTGTCGGCGCGCAGGGCGCGTCCGGCCACCAGCGGTCCGTCCCGTGGCCGTCCCGAGCTTCCCCTTTCTGCTGCCCTGAGTCTCTGCCGCCCGTCCACGTGCTCCATCCGGGGCGGTGACAGTGACCAGGCTGTCCCTTCTGGTCCCCACCTGTAGGGAGCTAAAGCTCCCCAAATTCAAAAGAGTGCATGGTTTATCTCGGGAGGCCTGCTTGCATAAAAAAGAAAAGGCTGGTTCTGTTGAATTTCAGGAAGAAGAAGGTTAAGTATAGCCTAAGGGAGTGTCGAAGGGAGTGTCAATTGCACCTGGATCTTCAGGATGTTACTTTTGTGTTGTTTTGGAATGCAAAAAGAAACAGATTGTGTTTAAAAGGAGGTTAAGAAATAAACTCGGAGAGGCAGTTGTGAGATCTGCTCTCCCTCCTGCACCCTGCCTGTCTTCTCTTTTTTCTCAGTCCCCGCTCCCCCATTCAGGTACCCGGTTTGACTTGGTCGGCTGGCTTCCGACACCCACCTCAGCCTTGCCCGTCCTTCTGGCCACACAGGGCACATCATTCTTTCCTCGCGGGTGGGTTCTCCTCGGTGCCGTGTGATGCTGGGCCTGGTCCATCTCCTCACGGGTCCCCCGAGCTGCGAGCAAGGACCTCGGTGTGTCATCTGCTCCTAGCAACGAGCTGACACTTGTTCCCTTTCAGGTAAAGGTTCCCGGATGCGGTGCCACGTGTCCAGGGGTGCGGCAGGACAGCGTAGAACACACGACGGTCGCTCCTGGTAACTACGGCGCTGACAGCCCCAAGTGTCTCTGGGAAGGTGACAAGCATCCGCTGGTCTGTCCCGCACAGGAAGAGCCTCGTCGGCCGTGGTCCTGCATGTGGCGGGTGTGAGGCCGCGTGTGTCGTTGGGGGAACTGGGGGCAGTCCAGGGAACCCCACGGATGCGTCATAGCCCGCCGTGGCACACCACGAACGAGATCAGGACAACCGTTGGCCAGACACCCCCAAACCCTGCCTGCAGGGTTCTCAAGGAACACAGCCACCATGGGGAATGGTGTATTCCTCTACTCAGGTGACAGCCACAAACTACCTTAAACGTCACTTGCTCCTCACAGTTCCGGAGGCTGGACGTCCAACATCCAGGTGACACGGTGGCATGTTCCTGCCATGAGCCTCTTCCTGGCTGGCGGATGGCCGCCTTCCCTCCGTGCCCAGGCCAGGCCGGGAGGACCCTGCAGAACAATGACGTTTCTGCTGGGGTTGCTGACAGCCCAGCCCCACACCTGTGCAGGGGG
>NW_024354920.1:0-783 GCF_902729225.1 Pteropus medius
TGTGGTGTGGTCCTCAGCTGGGGAAGGGGAGGGCCTTTGCACCCGACAGCCACATGCTGGTTGCGGGCCACCCCCAGGGGAGGAGCGTTGCCTGGGGAGAGAGGGGGCTCTCTTGCTGGCCGAGGGCAGTTCCAGCCGAGGGACGAAGCTGGGGGCGGTCAGCAGGCTGTGCCTCTGGAGGGGTGGGGCCTGGCGAGGAGGGACACCCACTGCGCCCCCACGGCCGGCGTCGGGCGGGCTGAACCCCAGCCTGGCGAGGGGGAACACCCGCCGCGCCCCCATGGCCGGCGTCGGGGGTGCTGAGCCCCGCGGCTCTCGGCCTCAGCGTCACTGAAACCGGGGTGAGGCAGCGTCCTCGTCCCGGGGTTGTCCAGCATGTGTAGGCGTCGTGCGGAGTCTGGCTCCGTTCGGATGGAGGGCCACTGACAAGTCCCCGCCCTCTTCCCGCGGCCCGTTCCCGCATCTGGACGGGCCCCAGCAAGGCTGGGACGTCCCTTCCCCTGGCTCCACTGCGGAAGTTACGATCAGATGGACCCAGGCCGGTGGGTGGGACCCGCGCCCCAGTGTCATTTCCTAAGCACCGTGAAAGGCCATGCTGTTTTCGGACTGGCTTGGGCACCTGCCCTGTGCGCTCCAGACCCCCGCCTCACGAGAGACAAACCTTTCACCCTCTTGGGGGATGTGCGTGCATGCGTGTGTGTATCTGCACACATCTCCGTGAGTCTGTGTGTCTATGCGTGTGTGTCTGTATGTCTGTGTGTGTCTGTGTGTATGTCTGTGTGT
>NW_024354921.1:0-464 GCF_902729225.1 Pteropus medius
ATTCTCATTTGTTTCTATGTATCTTTTGATTTGTCTTTTTATTTCATCTTTGACCCACTCATTCTTAATTAGTATCTTGTATAATCTCTTCTTCTTTGTGGGTTTCCCCACTTTCTTTTTGCAGTTGATCTCCATTCACAAAGCGTTGTGCTTGATATGATTTCAGACTTCTTGAATTTGTTGGTCTAGTTTCATGTCCAAATATATGGTCTATCCTTGAGAAGGTTTCATGTGCACTAGAGAACAATTTATAATCTGATGTCTGAGAATGAAAGGCTCTGTAAATGTCAATGATGTCCAATTGGGTTAATTGGTCATTTAAGGCTGATATTTCCTTATTGATTTTTTGTTTGGATGATCTGTCCATAGCTGACATTAGGGTATTTAGGTCTCCTACTCTAATTGTGTTTTTGATTTTTGTCAGTTTCTTCCTTTAGTTCTGTTAGTAGTTGCTTTATGTATTT
>NW_024354922.1:0-332 GCF_902729225.1 Pteropus medius
GCGGCCCTTGAACCAGGAGATATCTGGGAGAGAGAAGAGGGGTGCAAGGGCTGCTGCCAGCCCTTCAGGCTGCCTGTGTAATGGGCATCCAAGAGAGGCTTCCGGGGTGGCCACGTGGCACGCCTTCTTCTCAGGCACCGGAGAAAGCCAGAGTCCCCCAGGAAGGGGGAAAGAGGCTAACAAGGCAGTGCTGTCTGAGACAGAACTAGGGGTGGAGAGGAAGCCCTAGCTGGCTTTGACTCGGGTGCCACAGCCGGGAGCACCCGAGTCAAAGCCAGCTAGCCCCCTCACTCCCCCTTCCCCCCGCCAGGATAATGCTCATGAGGGAGAGC
>NW_024354923.1:0-1911 GCF_902729225.1 Pteropus medius
GCTTAGGGTTAGGGTTATGGTTATGGTTAGGGTTAGGGTTAGAGTTAGAGTTGGGTGTTAGGTTTATGGTTAGGTATTGGCTTGGATTAAATTTAATGTTAGTGTTATGGTTACGGTATTGGGTTAAGGTTAAGTTTAGTGTTAGTGTTAGGGTTAGAATTAGAGTAAGGTTCAAATTACGGTTAGGGTTAGCTTTAGTGTTAGGTTGCATTTAAGCTTAAAGTTAGGGTTAGGGTTTGTATAGAGTGTGGTGGAATGTGAGCTTTAGGGTTAGGTAAAAGTTAGCCTTAAATTTAGATTAGGGTTAGTGTTAGAATGTTAGGATTAGGTTTAGGTTTATGATTAGCTTCAGGGTTAAATTAGGGCTAACGTTAGGGTTAGGTTTAGTGTTAGAGTGACGGTGAGGTTTAGTGTAAGTATTTGGTTTAGGGTTAGGTTTAGTTTTGGGCGTTAGGTATATGGTTAGATATAGGGTTGGTTTAAATCTAGGTCTAGGGTTAGGTTTAGAATTAGGGTTAGCCTTAAGGTTGGGTTAGCTGTAGGTTTAGGGTTTGGGTTAGGATTAGGGTTAGGGTTAGGGTTAATGTTATGGTTAGGACTAGGTGTTAGAGTTAGGGTTAAATTTGGGTTAGGGTTAGGGTTAGTGTTAGGATTAGGTTTAGGTGAGGGTTTCATTTAGAGTTAGGATAAGGCTAGATTTAGATTAGAGTTATGGTTAGGGTTCAGGTTAGGGTTAGGGTTAGAGTTAGCATTTGGTTTAGTTTTAAGGTTAGGGTTAGATTAGAGTTAAGATAGGGTTATGTTAGTGTTAGGGTTAGGATTAGGGATAGTGTCAATTTTAGGGTTAGATTAGGGTTAGGTTTAGGGTTAGCGTGAGATTTAGAGCATGTGTTTCGTTTACGGTTTGAGGTAGTGTTGGGGGTTAGGTGTACGATTATGTATAGGATTGCTTTAAATTTTGGGTTAGCTTAAGGTTAACGTCAGTGTAGAATTTGAGTTAGCATTAGAGTAAAGGTTAGGGTTAGGCTTAGGGGTTAGGGTTAGGGTTAGGTTTGGGCTAGGATTAAGTTTAGGGTTAGGTTTCGGGTTAGGGTGAGAGAGAGATTTATCGTAAGTGTTTTGATTAGGGTTAGGGTTTTTTTGGTGGTTAGGTATACAGTTAGGTAATGCGTTCAGAAATATTTAGGGTTAAGTTTAGTGTTAATGTTAGAGATTAGAGTTAGAGTTATGGTCAGAATTAGGGTTATCGTTAGGGTTAGTGTTAACTTTAGGCTTAGGTTTAGGTTTAGGGTTAGGTTTAGCGTAAGCTTTAGGGTTAGGTTACAATTAGTGTTAGGGTTAGCTTAAAGTTAGGGTAGAGTGTAAGTTAGGGTGAGGTTTGGAGTTAGGTTAGGGTTTGGGTTAGAGGTTTGGATACAGTTAGGGTTAGGTTTAGAGTTAGTTTTAGTTTTAAGTTACAGTTAGGTTTAGGGTTAGGGTTAAGTTAAGCGGTTCGGGTTAGGCTCTAGTTTATGGTTCGGATTACAATTTTAATTAGGTTTAGATTTCAGTGTAGGTTTTGTGTTAGGGTAATGGGTTTGGGTTAAGTTTCGGGTTAGGCTTAGTGTTAGGGTTATGTTAGGGTTTGCGTAGGGTTAAATTTGGGGTTAGGTTTAGTTTAGAGTAAGGGTTAGGTTAGTGTAAGAGTTAGCGTATGGGTTAGATTACGTTAGGGTTAGTGTTAAGGTGAGGTTGTATATAAAGTAAGTGCTTGGTTTGCAAATAGCGTTAATTTGGGGGGTTAGGTTACGCTTAAGTATAGGGTTGGGTAAAATTTAGGGTTAGGGTTAGAATTAGGGTTGGGGTTATGTTTAGGCTTAGGGTTAGTTTTATGTTAAGGTTACGGTAAGTGTTCGCTTTAGGGTTAGGGTT
>NW_024354924.1:0-369 GCF_902729225.1 Pteropus medius
CTTACTATGTTTTCTTTTTCTTATTGATTTTACTTGGGGGTAGGGAGTGGGATGGGAGGAGAACCAGAAGGGAAGCCAAAATGGTAGACAAAATGGCCAAAGAGAGAACAGCTGACATCAAGGTTCCATCAATATCTGATTTGACTAGGGATGCCCCAACACTCTGTTATCAATTTGCACTTTTAATTTTCTAGCCCTATCCTTTTAAGACAGGGTTCCCAAATCCCTCTTTGTTTTAAAGTCATCAGTTCCCCCTGGCCTTACTGTCAGAATTCTCGTTCAGTTGGTCTGGAGGCTGACCCAGACACTAAAAAAAAAAAAAAAAAAAAAAAAAAAAAAAAAAAAAAAAAAAAAAAAAAAAAAAAAAAA
>NW_024354925.1:0-309 GCF_902729225.1 Pteropus medius
CTGCTCCTCTTCATGTGCCTTAAACCAAACTGAATGTTTTTGTTGTTGTTGTTGTTGTTTTGTTGTTGTTGTTGTTTTGTTGTTGTTGTTGTTGTTTTTACTGTTACTATGTTTTTACCACAATTTCTCTTTTGTCTGTGCTATTTTCTCCACTCTGAAATATTTACTCTGCTCAGTGAATGTCTCTGTTTTACCTGTTAGTCAAGGTCTAGCTTTTCCAGGAAGCCTCTGGCTGGGAGTTTCTGTGCCTTCAAACATTCATAACAATTCAATGTCCAGGTACCCGGCGCAGTGCTGGAACTGAGGCTG
>NW_024354926.1:0-841 GCF_902729225.1 Pteropus medius
GCTAAACTCGCGACCGGCGTGCGTGTTGAGTGAGTGGCTGTCTCGGCTAACGGCAGAGGGTATTTCGCTGTCGAGAGCTTGTTGAACGGGATTTATGGAGAGTGCTGCACGGCCGTGTGTGCGGGACGCTCGGCGGTCGTGGAGGCGGGGGCCGGCGCTGCCAGTGCTGTGTCCCCACTGGCCTCCCACCCTCGCCCGAGTCATGCCAGCCTGCAGGCGCCGGAGTGTCTGCGGGCACAGCCCTCAGCATGGCTATGAGTGGGCACGCATGAGAGTGTGTGCGTGTGAGCACGTGTGTGCACGTGAGCATGTGCACGTGTGTGTGCATGAGTGAGCATTGTGTATGTGTGCGTGTGTGAGCATATGTGTGCATATGTGCATTGTGTTGAGTGTGCAAGCACGTGCGTGCACATGTGCGCACATGTGCATGTGTGAATGTGCATGTGCGTGTGAACATGTGTGTTGAGCGGGTGTGCATGTATGTGCACATGTGTGAGCGTGCACATGCATGTGAGCACACATGTCAGGTGTGAGCGTTGTGTGCGCGTAAGCATGTGTGTCAAGTGTGTATGTATGTGTGCATGTGTGAGCTCACATGTGCGTGTGAGCATGTATGTCGAGTGTGAGCGTTGTGTGTGTGCGCATGAGCATATGTGTTGAGTGTGTAAGCATGTGTGTGCATGTATGCGCATGTGTGTTTGGGAGTGTTGTGTGAGTGTGTGTATGTCGGTGTGTGTTTGCTGTGTGCATGTGTGGGTGTGCATTGTGTGGACGTGTGTGTGTACACGTGTGTGCACATACATATGTGTGTACGCACGTGTGCGCGCGCATACATGTGTGT
>NW_024354927.1:0-533 GCF_902729225.1 Pteropus medius
TCACAGAAGGGACACATATCTGTGTCCTTTATGCTCGATGAGGGGGCAGGGCCTCGGCACCTTTTGAGTGGCCAAGTCTGAAGAATATTTCAATCATTTCTCTTCCTTCGTCCCTTTCACAGCCTGGGTGCCAGCTCGCTCTCTTCTCTGAGGCAGGGGTCTTCTGGAAGGCTCCTTAGCCCCTGATACAGGTCTGGAGATGTTTCCTGCACTGTTTCTCAGCCCTTCCAAGTTCTCGTTGAAGCCCGAGTGGGCATGGCTTCAGTTTAAGCCAAGCTCTCTCCCACGGCACCACTCGTTTTGCCATTTCATCCTTTCTAAGGGTGCTCAAAAGCTTTAGGGAGCCAAGAGAGACAGTGCAGTTATCAAGTGGGCAGACAGGGGCTGTTGCTACCTTAGCTAGAGCTTATGTGCCTGCAGGCTGACTTCAGAGCTGGTCCGAAGGGCGAATATGCCAGCATCCTTACAGTGCGTTGACCCTAAGGAATACACCTGTGAAAAAGGGCTCCTTGTGGTTAACTGGGCCCAAGTTC
>NW_024354928.1:0-457 GCF_902729225.1 Pteropus medius
ACCCTAACCTAACATTAACGGTAACAGTAACCCTAACCTTAACTCTCACACTGAACTTTACCATAATTCTAAACCCTAATCTAACTCTAACCCTAATCCTAACCTAACACTAATACTAACCGTAATCCTATATCTATCCTAAACCTAATCTTAACCTTAATCCTTACCCTGACCCTAACCCCAAACTCTAACCCTAAACCTAACCCTAACCCTAACCCTAACCCTACCCTAACCTAATATTAACGGAAACAGTAACCCTAACCTTAACACTCACAATAACCATTACCAGAATTCTACACCCTAACTCTAACTCTAAACCTAATCCTAATCTAACACTAATACTAAACCTAATCCTATACCTAAACCTAAACCTAAACCTAAACTTAACCCTAACACTGACCCTAACCCCAAACTCTAACACTTAACCTAAAACTGAACCTAACCCTAACCCTAACCC
>NW_024354929.1:0-331 GCF_902729225.1 Pteropus medius
TCCTGAAGTCTGATTTCCACTGCGGAAAGCGGGAAGGAGCCGAGGCCTGAGGAAGGAGCCCCGGGGACTCCGGGATGAAAAGAGATCATGCTGAATTGTGGCTCTGGAAAGCCCGGTGTCCACACTGCGGGGAGGTGGAGGTGCTAGCAGCGGCCTCTCTTCTGTGGTAGACCAGGGGTCCACGCAGGTTTCCTTCGGAAATCCACCATTTACATATAGATGCATATACATGAATATATATATGCATCTATATGTATATGGTAGCTTTGGCGATAAGCTCTCTGGTGACGTCCATTTTGAGCCAGAATCGCAGACTTCCGAGAAAAGGCTC
>NW_024354930.1:0-422 GCF_902729225.1 Pteropus medius
AGTATTTCACTTACAAATGAAGTAGCCACATCTGAACATGTTTACACATCTTAAAGTTAATCCCCTCATATACTATCATTCATATTGGCCCTTAAGTGCCTTCGATTCAGTTTTTATTTTTGAACACTGAGTATGTGTCAGGCACTATGCTACCTGCTTTGCGGGTGACAAATCTTATGCAATCCTCATAGCTATCTTGTATAACAGGGATTATATTCATTTTATACATGAAGAAACTAAGCAAAGGAGAGTAATGTGTCTAGAATCATAGCCTAGATTTCATCCTAGTCCTACCTGACTCCTGAACCAATTTTCCTACACACTAAGGTGACTTCTCTTTTTATTTGGCATACCTCTTCCAATATATATGTTTCTTGAAGATATAGACCCAACAATTAGCTTAGACCAGATATACATACAAG
>NW_024354931.1:0-567 GCF_902729225.1 Pteropus medius
GTTGTATGGTATATCCATTTTTAGTTTTTTGAGGAATCTCCATACTGTTTTCTATAGGGGCTGCACCAGTTTGCAGTCTCTCCAACAGTGCCCAAGGGTTCCCTTTTCTCTATATCCTTGCCAACACTTGTTGTTTGTTGACTTTTTGAAAATAGCCATTATGACTTGTGTGAGATGATATCTCATTGTGGTTTTGATCTGCATTTCCTTGATGATTAATGATGTTGAGAATCTTTTCATATGTCTGTTGACCATCTGTCTTCTTAAAGAAATACCTTTTCATGTCCTGTGCCTATTTTTGAATTGGGTGGGTTGTTTGTTTGTTTGTTTGTTTGTTTATTTATTTATTTATTGTTTTGAGTTGAGTTGTATGAGTTTCTTATATATTTTGGATATCAACCCCTTATTGGATATATCATTTGAAAATATAGTCTCTCTTTCAGTGGGTTGTCTTTTTGTTTTGTCGAAAGTTTCCTTCACTGTGCAGAAGCTTTTTCATTTGACGTAGTCCCATATGTTTTGTTTAATATGCAGAATCTGTAATGTTTCTATCCACTAATTATGAGC
>NW_024354932.1:0-309 GCF_902729225.1 Pteropus medius
AGTACCCACAGATGACCGAGCATCGCCCACAGAGCCCAAGGCCCCGGGAGCTCTGTGCATTGGCCGCAAGTGAGCCTTTTCTCGGAAATCTGCGATTCTGGCTCAAAATGCACGTCTGTAGAGTGCTTTTTGCCAGACCTCCCCTAGATATATCTATATCTATATAGATATCTCTATATCTATCTATCTATCCATCTATCTATCTAACTATCTATCTATCTATCTATCTATCTATCTATCTATCTATGTATGTATCTATGGATTTCTCTCTCTCTTTCTATATATATATTTATATATATATGGTGATTT
>NW_024354933.1:0-422 GCF_902729225.1 Pteropus medius
CTGCCTTCTCCCTGCCGTCTGCGTCGCCCTCATGTGAAGATGTAGGTGACGGTGGTGTTGATGTCCTCAGAATGTGAACAGAGCAGCTCGAGGCCTGCAGAGGTGTCTGCACGGTCACCCTGAGTGCCAGCGGCTGTGACTCCTTCCGCGGGGTTTCGGAGGCCGTGGCAGGCCAAGCCGTCTTGGGTAGAGCGGTCAAGCAGTAAAGACAGCACCCCGCCCCCGCTTCTCGACACCCCCGTGCACTGCTGGCGGGCTTGCAAATTGCTGCAGCCAGGATCCAGAACAGGATGGCGTTCCTCCAAAAATCATTCAGTTAAAAGTGTGTTTTCTGTCACCCAAGGGCCCGGCAATTCCTGTCCTAGGTACAGACCCCATGTGACAGCCTGCTGAAATGTGAAAAGGTTAAAGGATAATTAAAA
>NW_024354934.1:0-533 GCF_902729225.1 Pteropus medius
TGTGTGTGCATCTGTGTATGTCCACCCGTGTGTGCACAACCCGTGACTGAAAACAGGTGAGAGTATGCATTGTGCACATGGGTAGGGGAGTGTGTGTGTGTGCGTGAGCGTGTGGCATGCATGCATCATCAGGAGACTTGATCGTTTTGGTCAAGTTTCTGTTTGGTTTGGATCATTTCAGGATGGGGTTCACTTTTAGGCAGTGTGCCCCGGCCAAGATATGGGCGCTGCCTTTCTGTGCACCCAACTAGAGCCAGGGCCCCTCTCACTCTCACTGCTCAGGGCTGGTCCCTTCTTCCTGGGAAGTCTTCTGGTAGCCGTGCAGGAGAGGCCTGGGTGGGATAGAGAGGGGACTTGGCCATCACCTGGCCCACTCCACAGACCTGCACTGACCCTGGAGGCCAGATTACATAGGTTATGTGAACTTTCTGTGTATTTTTGAATAAAGTACATCCCTTTTCTGGGCCTCACTTGCACTAGATGTGCCCAGTCCCAAAGTGGGTTAGTAGGCTGGTTACATTCTCCTCTTGGAG
>NW_024354935.1:0-463 GCF_902729225.1 Pteropus medius
TCTTTCTTTCTTTCTTTCTTTCTTTCTTTCTTTCTTTCTTTTTTTCTTCTTCTGGTAATCCTATGGTATGAGTATTTCTATGCTTGACGTTTTCCCAGAGATCTCTTAAACTATTCTCCTCTTTTTTATTTTTTTAATTTTTTTAAATTTTTGCTGTTCTGTTTGGGTGTTTCTGTTATCTTGTCTTTTAATGCTGATTCATTCCTCCGCATCATCTAATCTACTATTAGTCCTAGTGTATTCTTTATTTCACTTATTGTATTGTTCATTTCTGACTTTTTAATGGTTTCCATGTTTTTTTTATGCTTACTATTTCTTTTTGAAGTTCTCAGTGAGTTTATCTATTTTCCGTTAAGTTCATTGAACATCTTTATAACCAGTGTTTTGTACTCTATATCTTGTAGATTGCTTGCCTCCATTTCATTTATTTCTTTTTCTAGAGATTTGTTCTGTGTGTTTTTTT
>NW_024354936.1:0-510 GCF_902729225.1 Pteropus medius
AGATGAACATACATAAGGGCGCTCACCTGCTATCTCTCCCCTACTCTTCCCACCCGACTCCAGTACTGCAAATTGAAACACCACATGCCTAAAGGCCTGAACTTCCATGACATGGTCAGCCTAAGGAAGATGGATCTGGGGAGGCAAACCGCACAGGATGGGATCTGGGTACTTGAAACATGGTTTAAAATGGGGCATAGCCTCTGATGAGCGTGTCCCTTTGATCTTGCAAACTTCTCGCCCCTGTAGTTTCATAGTGGAGGGGAGAACCACATAAAGTTCAGGGCAAGACACCTCTTGCGCATGTCTACTGGAGCAAGAAGAAACAGGGAATGATACTTCACGATGAGGGAATGGAACACGGATAATTTCCAAATGATTCACTTCTAGCCCAACTCATTCTCCTAGCATTCCAGAATGGCTAAGAGTTTGTGCTCTGGATTCAGACGGTCTGAGTTCAAATCTTGTCTCTCCTTTATTAACTGTGTGGCCTTGGCTAAACTAGATAAC
>NW_024354937.1:0-52822 GCF_902729225.1 Pteropus medius
ACTGTTGACTGAGTCTCAGTCATGTAGTGGTCACAGATGGCTTTATTTTCATTCAGTTTCTTTAGTTTTTCCTGTTAGTCGCTTTATGTTAATAGCAGTGGCAGGCTACATATAGACCATAATGAAGATGAGGGTGAGTTAGCAGAAGCATATTAATGGAATGCTATAATTAAAAGGGGGGGGGGACTTAGAGGTAGTTATTTTGAATTCCTGTGTTGTTTAGGTAAAGAAAATGCATCCTAGAGCAGAGGATGAAAAAAGTCTCTTGGTTTTAAGACTGTTATATCTCTTTCACATTCTGCATACACCTCCCTTCCCATTCTAACCATATTAGATTGAACTTTTACAATGTTTTTGAGGAGTTTTATCAAAATGCTTTAGTTCCTATCTCTGTTACTTTTCATATATCCTTTCGTTCATGCAACATATACATAATGAGTACTTAATATGTACTAAATGCAGTTCTAAACACTAGAATAGAGCCTTAAGCATTTTCCTTGTACTCTTATTCTTTAAAGAAAATGGCAAAAAGATGAAAATGGAGAGAAGGAAATAATAGTGCTGAGTGTGAACATGTTGAGCTTCTGAATTAATAGGGTTTCTAATTTTTTTTGCCCTTGATGTTTTAGAAAATTATCTGATTATGAAATATTAGAGCAAATAGAATAATAATGATGACAAATAATACCTTTCTTCTGTAGAATGTGTTATTCTCTCATTTGTTCTTCCTCCAAAACCATGTGAAGTTGTTATTATTGTCGTCATTACACAGATGAGAAAATTTAAGATTATGCAGCTTAAATAGTCACTTCCAACAATTTACTGTTAGCATCTCAGAAAACTTTCCTGTGCCACAGTTTCTTCATTGCATTCTTTACTTCTGTATTTCTCATTGTATAAATCAGGGGATAGAACATGGGGGTGATAATGGTGTAAAATACAGCCACCATCTTATCTTCGGAAAAGGTAGTGTCGGGACACATGTACATGAAAGTACAGGGACCGAAAAAGATGATGACCACAGCAATGTGGGAGCCACAGGTGGAGAGAGCTTTGAGCCTGCCCTCGTGGATTGCTTTCTCAGGGACACTAGGATGACTGCATAGGAGATTAGCAAGATAACAAATCTCTCCAGAGTGATGATTCTACTGTGTCCGAACAGGCAAGTTTCAGCACAGGATGGACATCACAGAAGTAAGGATCGATCTCATTGGGCCCACAAAATGGTAGTTGGACAAATGGAGCCAGTTGGATACTAGAGAGTAAGAAGCCATCTCTCCAGGTCCCCAGCAACATTTTATTGCATTTTTCTCGATCCATGATGGTCATATAGTGTAGAGGTTTACATATAGCCACATAACGATCATAAGCCATTATAGTAAGGATGAAGATCTCAGGGCAGCCAAAGAAATGTACCCCAAAGAGTTGTAACATGCAGCCCTCATAGGAGATGGTTTTACTCTTAGCTAACAGATCAATGATCATCTTAGGAGCTGTGACTGAAGAATAACAAATGTCCACAAAAGACAAGTAGTAGAGAAAGAAATACATAGGAGACTTGAAAAGGTTGCCCATGTGAACTGTCAGCATGATGAGGAGGTTTCCCAGAAGAATGACCGTGTAGAGGAAAGAGAACACCACAAAACTAATTTCTTCAACCTCTAGGTTCTGAGAAAGACCCCAGAAAACAAATTCAGTTACATTGTTTACTTTTTCCATGGACTTAGTCTAGTAGGTCAAGCTCCTAAGACACAATTAAATTATCTGAAAAAAAAAATAACGACAACCAACACATATTTTGACTAATAACAAATGGAGAATCACAGTAATTGAAAATAGAAAAATAAGTGCGTACTGCTGCTTGTGATGTACTAGTAAAGAAACTGAAGTGTGCATATTATGACATCTTTATGTGACAGTGCATTCAGTTCGCTTCAGATGAAATGACAAGTCCAGAGAGATAAAGCAAACCCTCTAAGTCGCACATCTAATCAAGTCTCACCTCTATCATTTTCTTAAATTAAGTTTATTGGGGTGACATTGTTTAATAAAATTATATAGGTTTCAATAATTATATGTTTCAATAAGTATACATCTGTATATTGCATTGTGTGTTCACTGTGCAAGGTCAAATCTCCTTTCCTCACTTATTTACTAAGATTTTTTCTTTTTCTTCCTTTTCTCTTTCCTTCCTTCCTTCCTTCCTTCCTTCCTTCCTTCCTTCCTTCCTTCCTTCCTTCCTTCCTTCATCCTTCCTTCCTTCCTTCCTTTTTTCTTTCTTTCTTTTTTTCTTTCTTTCTTTTATTTAGAAATTTAATTAGTTCTTATTCGATGTAAGGCACTCAACCTAATTTTAAAAGAACATCTATGTTTGGGGAGATCATAACATTTATATATCTAGAAAAGTTCATCTTTTTTTGACACAGAAACATCTACCCGCATTTTCCCTTTTGAATACTGCGACGAGTATTCAAGTAGTTAAGACTAGGTGAACTCTGCACGTTCTTCTTATAAAACTAATCTTTGTGCACATGAATTTATGGTCTCTTAGTTGATATCAAGCTCTTACAGTCAAGAGGTGCTGTGTGTGGTAGGAAAAGGATGAAAATTATACAAACCTGCTTCTGAGATAAAGGTGCAGCAACTCCAGATACACCATTAGCTTCATGGGGCTTCTGTTAGCCCATTTGTGAAATGGGAAGGTTTTAGTTTCACGATCAGCTATCGTATTAATAGTTATTTGGACTGTGAAATTAAATCAATTCTATCAGCCTGGAATAACCTTAAAACCCTGATAAGGAAGCTGAGCTAAGGGAAGAGAAAGAATTAAAAGAAACTTCTGCAGACACATCAAGGCCTGATTGTTTTGAAAGGAGGGGAAGTGAAGTCTCTGGTAATGTCTCCTTTTTTAAACTCAGTGTTTGAGGAACTACTTTGCCTTTGTATTCTAAACATTTGTTTGTTAACTGAAAAAAAAAAAGACAAAGACAAAGAAAAAAAGGACTCCACCCTTAATTTCATCATTCCTTCATATATCCTTTTAGTCTTTCAAATTTAATGCCAGCTTATATTAGGGCTTCCATTTAGGATGAATTAAATATTTCTGGACAATTTCATAATTGAAGGTAATATAAATGGCTTAGGAAGAGGACAATACTTAATTTAAATGGATGAATCCTCAGTGGTGGAATTTTAGACACTGAAGTGAAGTTCCTGGAACATAAGTGTGAAATGGGTATGTAGAATAGTTTTGATAAAAGGGGATTACTAGTAGTTATCAAACCATGTCACAGATGTAAATGGTCCCTTTAGTTATAGTTAGGATAGGATTACATAGTATCTTAGGTATTCATTAGAAATTTTGTTCATCTGAGGCCACATCTCCCCACGATCTGTCAAATCCAGAGCTTACAACTCTTACTGAACTCTGTGCTCTCAGCTCACCTCTTGCAGCAATATTGTGCCTGGCATGTCCAGCTTTTGTGAAACTATAGGGCTGTATTTCCTTGGGTCTGTATATTAGATTGACGGAGAAGTCTTAGTAGGTGTACTTTCTCTTATACAGTACAGAGCATGTTAATAATATGATAATAATACTAACAATTCAAATTCAGACTCTACCACATCCCTTGCTTTTACATGTTCATTCTCTTTTGATTTTTCTTTCTGAATTAAAAAAAAAAAGACAGTTTTCCATCGAGAGTGTGCCATTCAGTCTAAGAAAATTTAAATCACAGCAGTTTTTGATAACTCTGAATTATATTACTTAGTTACCATCTAAAAGAAACTGGGTATTTAAACACAAGCTTAGAAATTGTGCTCCCAATGTCCAAACTATCAGGTCGTAGAAGAATTTTAGTTTCTCCTTGAATCAAGGGCAACTCAAGAAATTCCTTCCTCATTTCTCTGAGCTGTTCACAGGTGGTAAAGCCTCACTTTCCTTTGAAATTATTGGTATTTTCTTATTCACAATCATGCTACCCTATCTCATAGGCATTTCTAGATGCACTTTATTATCTTATCATCATCTTAAGAATTTTCATCTTTCCTTATTTATGAAGACATGGTCTTGCAATTACAAGATTTCAAAATATAGCAATTTGATTCAGTTCCCTTTGTCCACAAATCTACTCTATTAGTTTTAGAAACACACACACACGTGCACACACACACACACACACACACCTTTTACACACACCATTATTGTCCAAGAATTGAGTTTTGCTTTAATTTTCTATCTGTCTTGAGATAATTGGGGTGTAGCTGTCCAAAAACACGTAAGAATGAAGCTTTAGGAATTGTTTTGTGAATAACCACTGTCAGAAAAATCCTGATCCCCCAAACTCAAAGCCTGGAAAAAAAATCAAGTCTTCATTACTCAGGTTCTGTTTCTCACCTACTGAGATCTGCCATTTCAGTGTCCTTGGCAAAAAACAGTCTTTCCTCTACTTCTTTTAAATTCTAAAGAGAATGATGCAAAATGTTAATGACGTCAGGGAAAGCCTTTTCCCTAGTCTCCTTTCAGAAGCATAACCACATTGTTAGAGAACTAACAATGAGTTTTAATTTCCAGATGCCTTTTCAACTTGTTGAAAATATTAAAAATTTTTTCTTTATTTGTTAAATTTAAACCCAATCAATCTTTGCAATCCCAAGTGTTTCAGTAAAAAGAATTGTTTTATAGTTGATATCTTGTTCATTGAATAACTGTGCTTAAATATACTTAAAATTATAAGATATTTAATATACCATGTATTAAAATCTCATTTTGAGTGATTTCTTGAATTTTAATTGTTATACTCTTTTGAAAGTTCAATTTTATTGGAAAATAGTGGATTCAATAACACTATTGGGGTTCACTGCTTTTCTGTTTAACTGAGTCTCTGCTGCTTTCTCGAGGTGGCAAGTTCCCTTCCAGCTTATAGCTGGGACGAATAGCAGTGCAGGCTTTTATTCTTTTACTCTCTGATTGTAAACCATTAAGGCTGACCCTTGACCACTATTACTCTTTCTTATTCCTTTCCTATTCCTGCTCTTTCCTTTCTCCTTGTCTTTCTTTCTTTTTTCTTTCTACACACTTCTTACCTCCTTTTTCCTTTTCATGCAATGTCCAAATGACATACTCTTACTTCTTGATACTGTTAGAGGAAACTTATGAGCTGCCTACCACTTGGTAGTGAGCACAGCTGACATGTTAAAAGATGTTCCATTTCATTCACAGTTAAAAACATTCCATTTTACATTCCAATTAGATATTTGCTCACCTTACAGGTTAATAAAATGATCTTTTTGATAAATGTCTCTTAACAAATCGTACCAAAATGATGTGAGCAACAATCAATTTCACATGTTTTTGGTAGGAGTTTAAGTGGGTGCAATCTCTTAGGGAGCGATTTTCAACATTGATAGTGTTATAAGTATATATGGACTGAAGTCTAGTGAATCCTTTTGCTATAGATAATCTCACTCATGGGTACAAAGAAACTTGTTGCAGCCCTTTGCATGATAATGAAAGATAGAAAACAACTTCAAAGACCATCAGAAGTGAGCTGAATTAATCAGGGATGGTACTTCACACAACCATTAATAAATCTTAAGCAGATATATAGGCAATGGCTTCTAAAAAATGGTATAAAGTGAAAGAGCTCAGAATTGTATACTTAGAATGGTAATAGGTTTATTAACAGTGAAATAATGTTTATTTCACACACAGTCTTATAAAAAAGTAATTGTATTTGAGATAGCATGTATTTTATGGTCTCAGGGTGGCCAAACTGCATTCTTGGTATCAGAGTTGGGAGCATGACCAACCTTTCAAAACATTCCCTTTGGTAAAATGTAAAAATATGTCATAATCATGCTGCATTAAAAATAAAGCTATGAGGAGACGCACCTGGCGTGGGTGAGGAGACGAAGGGGGTTCGGAGAATGAGTCCTCGCGGCAGGGCAGAGCAAAAGGAAGGCTGAAGGAATGTAGCTTCTGACTGGGTCTGCAGTTGTGCGCTCATTCTGGGAAATATGGCAGAATGAGAGACGTCCTCAGATCTCTCCCCATGCAACAACAGTAAGCCATACATCTAAAACTCAACCCAAAACACCCAAACTGCACACCAGCATGTCTAAACGTGGGATTTGTGCATATGAGCTACCACAGGTCAGAATCCCGGGTGCCAGGCGGTGGACTGGGAGAAGTAAAGAAGCTGCCTCTCGCAGCCTCCCAAGCATCCTGTGGGAGGACGGGGAGGGAGGAAGTTGCGGGGACTTCCCTGATCAGCCTGCCTGGAAGTCCGGAACTTCTAGCAGCCAGCAGCAGGGCCCAGTCATCAGGGCAGAAAGCAGAGAAGTGGGATGGGACCGCAGAAAAACAACAGTTGATTTTTACCGGCCCTGGTTCCAAAACTGAGGCTGAGTTGCAGTCCCCAACCCCCAATCAAGAAGGCCCATCTCCCCATACCCTCCAAGACTGAACATGCGGAGCACCAGGGCGATCTCAGCAAACACTACCGAAACTGTTGCTAACACTGACAGGGACTGAAACTGAGTAGCTAGTGTGATTAAACATCTACAGGTAAATAAAAAAGACATTTAACTTTACATGAAGCAGGGATCCGGGAGGCTTAGACGCCACCTACTGGAAATCAAAAGAAAAGTGCCTTCTTTGCAACAGGCTAAAGAGAGACCTTTTTATAATAAAACTTCTTTCTGGAAAAACAACAGAATACACTTCCATTAATGCCCAGGCAGAGAAATAGTCCATTAAACACCATGAACAAGGCTTCTGACAAGCCATCTCAGAAAGAAAGAGAAAAATCTCCAGAAACTGAGCTTACAGACATAGAAATATGAGACTTAACTGACAGAGATTCAGGATGGTACTTCTGAAAAAACTCAGTGAGATCCAAAACAATTCAACAATTTCCAGAATAGAAAAAAAAAAACAAAACAAAAAACAAACCACTAGATGAGCAGAGCAAGGAGATTGAAACCCTCAAAAGGAACCAAATAGAACTTCTGGAGATGAAGAACACACTGCAAGAGTTGAAAATGAAATAGCAAGCCTGGGAAATAGAGTCGACCACATGGAGGAATGGATCGGGGATATCAAAGACAGAAATCTAGAAATAAATCAGAAAGAAGAAGAGAGAAAGCATAGAATAAAAAAAAAATGAAAGAAAAATACAAGAACTAGCTGATACCATCAGGAGAGGAAACATAAAATAATAGACATTACCGAAGGTGAGGAAAAGAAGCAGGGACAGGAAAGCATTTTTAGACAAATAGTTGACGAGAATTTCCCAAATCTAATGGAGCTTCACATTCAAGAAGTCAACAGAACACCCAATTATCTCAACCCAAAAAGGCCTTTACCAAGACACATTGTATGAAAGTTACCAAAAATCAACGACAAAGACAGAATTCTCGAGGCAGCCAGGGAAAAGAAGACGGTAACTTTTAAAAGAAAATCCATTAGATTATCTGCGGACTTCTCAGCACAAACCTTACACGCCAGAAAAGAATGGAATCAAATATTTAAACTATTAGGTGAAAGGATCTGCTAGCCTAGAATAATATATCCAGCTAAGCTCTCTTTTGGATATGATGGAGAAATTAAGACCTTTCCAGACATACAAAAATTGAGGAAATTCTCCACTACGAGGCCTGCACTACAAGAAATACTGAAAGGTGTCAGCTCATCTAAAACAAAATAACAAAACAAATAAAAAAAATGTGGGAGGAGTGGTACTAATATTGGACAAAATCGATTTCAAAATAAAAAAATGTAAAGAAAGATACTGAGGGACACTTCATAATGATAAAGGGAATCATGCACCAAGAAGATATAACACATATTAATGTCCATGCTACCAATCAGGGAGCTCAGAAATATATAAAACAATTACCAACAGAACTAAAGGGAGAAACAGACCAAAACACTGTCATAGTAGGGGACCTAAATACCCCACTGTCGGATATAGACAGATCAGTCAAACAAAAATCAATAACGAAATAACATCCTTACGTGACACATTAGACCAAGTGAACATAATTGACATATACAGAGCCTTGCATCCCAAAACAGTCGCTTATGCATTCTTTTCTAGTGCCCGTGGAACATTCTCAAGAATCGTCCACATGCTGGGACACAGACATAACATCAACAAATATGAGATGGTTGAAATCATACCAACCATATTCTCTGATCATAATGCTTAGAAACTATAGATCAATTGCAGAAAGGTATCGGGAAGAACCACAACTACTTGGACATCGAACAACATGCTACTGAAGAATAACTGGGTCAGGGAAGAAATAACAAGAGAGATCAGGAGATACATAGAAACGAATGATAATGATAGTACAACATATCAAAACTTTTGGGACATGGCGAATATGGTCCTAAGAGGAAAGTTCGCAGGCCTATCTCTTAAATCAAGAACAAGCCCAAATAAACAACCTATATGCTTCATCTTAAAAAACTGGAAAAGGATGAACAAATGAGGTCTAAAGTCAGCAAAAGGAAGAAATCATCACAATTAGAGCAGAAATAAATAAAGATGAAAACAAACAAAAAAAATAGAAAAAATAAATAAAGAAAAAGCTGGTTCTTTGAGAAGGATAATAAAATTGACAAGCCCCGGGCTAGATTCATTAAAGAAAAAAGAGAAAGAACACAAATAAACAATCTCAGAGATGAAAGAGGGGAAATTATGACTGACATCGCAGAAATACAAAAGATCATGCAAGATTACTACGCAAAAATATAGCACACCAAATTTTCTGACCTAGAAGAAATGGATCAGTACTTAGAAAACTATAATCTTCCTAGACAGAATCAGGAAAATCTGGGAAATCTAAATAGACCGATCAGCTGTATGGAAATTGAAACAATCATCAAACACCTACCAAAAAGTAAAAGTCCAGGACCAGATGGCTTCACCAGTGAATTCTACATTCAGAGATTTAATACGTATTCCCTTTGAACTCTTCCAAAAAATGAAAAAGGAGGCAGTACTTCTAAACTGATTTTGTGAGGCCTATATTACTCTGATATGAAATCCTGGTAAAGGTAACACAATAAAAAAACCTACAGATCAATATCTCTCATGAACACAGATGCAAAAATCCCAATTAAGATGCTAGCAAACCGAATATAGCAACAGGTTAAAAAGATTATACTCCACGATCAAGTGGGCTTCATCCCAGGGGCACAGGGATGGTTCAACATATGCAAATCGATTAATGGGATACACCACATAAGCAAATTAAAAAATAAGAATCATATGATCCCATTATAGATGCGGAAAAAGCCTTCAAGATACAGCATCCATTTATGATCAAAACACTTAACAAAATTGGTATAGAAGTAAAGTACCTTAACATAAAAATAGCCATATATGACAAGCCCTTAGCCAACATTATTATACTTAATGGTGAACAACTAAAAACTTTCCCTCTAAATTCAGGAACAAGGCAATTCTGTCCACTGTTGCCAGTCTAATTCAAGATAACAATGCAAGTCCTAGCGAGTGTGATCAGGCAAGAGAAAGATATAAAAGGCATCCAAATAGGAAACGAAGAAGTCAAACTGTCGCCATCTGCGGATGACACGATTCTCTATATAGAAAACCTCTAAGACTCCAAGAGCACTAGTAGAATCAATAAGCAAATAACTTAAGTTTCTAGATACAAATCAACATTCAAAAATCCATAGTGTTCCTGTACTCTAATAATGAAGCATCGGAAAAAGAAGTGGAAAAAATAATTCCTTTTGCAATTGCAACAAAAAGAATAGGAGTAAATTTAATGAAACATGTGAAGGACCTATATAATGAAAACTACAAGACCCTATTAAAAGAAATCGAAGAAGATACAAAGAAATGGAAAGAAATTCCGTGTTCTTGGATTGGAAGAATCAACATAGTTGAAATGACCATATTGCCTAAAGCATTATACAGATTTAATGCAATCCCCATCAAAATCCCATTGGCATTTTTTAAAGAAATAGAACAAAAAATCATCAGATTTGTATGGAAGCACAAAAGACCCCGAATTGCCAAAGCCATCCCGAGAAAAAAGAATGAGGCTGGAGGCATCGCTTTCCCCGACTTCAAATTACACTACAGAGTTACAGTAATTAAAATGGCATGATATTGGCACCAAACAGACACACGGACCGGCGGAACAGAATGGAGAGTCCAAGAATAAACCCATATTTATATGGGCAAATGATTTTTGACAAAGAAGCCAAAAACATACAGTGGAGAAAGGAAAGCCTCTTCAATAAATGGTGCTGGGGAAACTGGAAGGCCACCTGCCAAAGAATGAAACTAGACTGTTATCTATCACCACACACCAAAATTAACTCAAAATGGATTAAGGACCTGAATATAAGACCTGAAACAATGAAATGCAAAGAAGAAAACATAGGAACGAAACTGAAGGACCTTGGACTTAAAGAGGATTTTATGAATTTGGCCTCAAAAGCAAGGGAAGTGAAAGCTAAAATTAATGAATGGAGCTACATCAAACTAAAAAGCTTCTGCTCAGCAAAGAAATCGTCAAGAAGGCAAAGTGAGAACCATCTGAATGGGAAAATATATTTGCAAGCAAGGCCTTCGATAAGGGCTTAATATCCAAAATATATGAAGAACTCATACGACTCAATAACAAGAAAAATAGTGCTCCAATCAAAAAATGGGCAGAGGACCTGAACGGACACTTCTCCCTAGAGGACATTCAAATGGCCAACAAATATATGACAAGATGCTGAACATCTCTAGCTATTAGGGAAATGCAAATCGAAATCACAATGAGATACCATCTCATATCTGTTAGAATGGCTATAATCGACGGGACAAGTCATAACAAACGTTGGAGAGGATGTGGAGAAATAAGACCCCTCACACACTGCTGGTGGGGCTGCAGATTGGTACAGTCACTATGGAAAACAGTATGGAGTTTCCTCAAAAAACTAAGAATTGATCTGGCATAGGCTCCAGCAATCCCTCTACTGGGTATTTGCCCCCAAAGATTTGAAGACTCATATCCATAAAGATATTTGCACACCAATGTTCATAGCAGCGTTATCCACAGTGGCCGGGGAATGGAAGTAATCAAAGTGTCCTACGATAGATGATTGTCTAAAGAAGCTGTGGTATATATATACAATGGAATATTACTCAGCCATAAGAAGAGATGAAATATAGCCAATTGCGACAACATAGATGGACCTCGAGACGATCATGCTAAGCAAAATAAGTCAGACTGAAAAAGTTGAAAATCACATGATATCACTTATATGTGGGATATAAATCTAAAAGCAACAAATGAGCAGGGCAAACAAACAGAGACTCATGGACATGAAGCACAGGCTAGTGGTTACCAGAGGTCTATAGACTAGTGGTTACTAGTAGGGTGTGGGGGTAGAGGGGAGGTAGATGCTGTAAGGGGGTCAAATATAGGGTTGAAGGGGAGGGTGAAGTGGGTAAGGGGGATCAAATATATAGTAGCTGAAGGAAACTGGATTTTGAGCGGCAAACACAATAGAATATACAGATGTCAAATGATAATGTACAATTATATAACAGTATTAACCAAAGGTACACCAATAAACTTAATTAAAAAAAAAGAATGTCATTGTCATTACCTCATTAACTCTCATGACCCCGAGAAATTACACTTTGGAGAAACACTTGGTAAATGCGTGTAAAAGCCTATCCATCAGCTAGTAAATCATATTGGATTTTTTAAATTGAAAACTTTATTTTATTTGAGCAGGTTTAGGTTTAGCAGAAAAATTGAGAGGAAAGTATAGAGATTTCTCGAATACCCCTGTTCCCACAATGCATAGCTTCCCCCACCATCAATGTTCCCAGCAGAATGGTACATTTGTTGCTCTTGGTGAACCAACATTGACATGTCATAATCACCCAAGTTTACGATTCGTAGTTTACGTTGGAGTTTTCTCTTGATGTACGTTCTATGGGTTTGGACAAATGTCTAACAACTTGTATCCATCATTATAGTATCCTATAAAGTGTTTTCACTGCCCCCAAATCCTCTGTGCTTCACTTATTCATCTGTCCCCTCTCCCATCTTCATATTGGCTTTTCAAATTGTGAAAAAGGATGAAGGTATATCTATCTTTAATTGGACCACATGTTTTGAGTTCTTCGCAATTGAGGAATTTCTTATAAGCTAAAGTATCTGCAGACCGTGTTCTACTGGAAGGTACCAGGTCCACTAGGACTCAAGAGTCTGGAAGTTCATCTATTCATAGAGCTCTGTAACAAATCAAATAAAGATGATGCAACTCATTATCAGTTTCCAAACAGAAGATTTTACTTTACTTGTCTAAGTAAGTTTTTGAGCCCAGGCTAAATTCTGGAAAATAAAGATCTTCATGGTATGGTGCAATACTCTAAGATCTTTATTATCATGCCTGTCCTAACCTCTGCAAGTCACGTTTTATTAATGTAGGTATGTAGGAGTAGATGGGAATATTTTTATAAATATGCTTTTTATTATTAGAAGTATAATCATATACCTCAAGTCTAACTCTCTAGATCACATTTTAATAATATTTAATAATTAAAGCAAGGTTTTCTGCTTTAAGGAATCTCTGTTCTCTTCAAAGGACACCCATCTATTTTGTGTTCAAATGTTTTACTTCAAATATGACATCGATAAACCGGCTAAGAATTGAAACTCTGGTTTCAGGCATCACATTGCCTTCCCTGGATTGCATTTGCAAATAAAATACAAGAACTAGGAAACAATTTGTCTCCTGACACATAAAGGGACAACTTGGGGCACCATGGGGAGAGCAGAGTGGTTTCTTGGTGATTCACTTCCTCTTTTACCAAAGACACTATTGTTTCTTCTTTCTGTTCTCTATCATCCAGTCATTTGAATTTTCCTTCATTCCAGATATTTTTGGTCATCCTGAGGCACCTAATAGCTCCAAATTGTCATTTGTATTTGGTTACTGAGTTTGGGGCGGGGGAGCTAATGTACCCTTCTGTAGGCTAACTGGATAAACCAAAGTTAAATTTACTACGACATCTGGGATGTTTCTGATTAGTGAAGGAAGGGAAACGTTAGAGAATAGTACTCCATAGGATGTTAATATCTTATGTCATTATGTCTTCGAATATTCCCCTGGGAATACAGAGAGGGGATTTTTTTTTTTTTTTTTTTTTTTTTAGTATTTATAGAAGGCTGGTTTGAAAAAGGCATGGAAACTTTTGGCATTACATTAGAGTGTTCTAATAGGTAAGTGACAGATCAATTACACCTTTGTACTTAGAGTGGTGTTGTTACAGAATAATCCAACATGGTTTAAAAATATATTTTTATATGTCTTATGACTATATTGTTCTTCCTTCCTTTGAGAAGGCAACAGAAAAGCATAATAAAGTTTTTAAAAGTTTATTGTTAATATCGTAAATAAGTAGAATGAATATAAGCTTTGGAATAAAAAAATCTTTTGAACTCAACCAATGTTTTATGAACACCAGGTATGTGAAAAGCCAGTATTGTGTGGAGAGAGAAAAATGTACCCCATTTCCTAAGGTTTGTTGAAGTTTTTTGTGATAACAGAGGGTAGAAATGTTCACAGATGATTTTCCTATATGATAGGTAAATGAGGTAAGTCTCATTATGGGTATTAAAAGTTGGAAGAGATTATGCTTGGTTAGAAATTAGAGAAAATGTTAATAAAGTTAGTGACCCTGACATAGCTTCTGAGGAATGCCACCTTTCTATCTCCAAGTTAGAGCTTTATATAGAGTCGTGTATCACAGTATAGAATTACCACCCTTTACAAGTTGCTAACATGATAAGACTATAACGCAGTTGACACATATCTGACATTTAGTTTGAAAAGCTGAATAACTACTTCTAATGGGAAGTTCAGAGGAAACGTGACAATGTGGAGGCTAAAATCTATATAATGAAGGTGAAAGATAATGTGTCACATTAGTGCGAGAGCGTTTACGTCATTCTTTAATTGGGACTTCTGAGAGATAAAGAATCTTGGTACAATCTATTAATTATTCCTCAGAGAATGGTGCATTTTGCATTAAATAAAGTGGGATTCTTCCAAAGATAGACGTCTAGTATAACTGAATCAGAGAGGGTTGGGTAGATTAAGAGCGAGTCCTTAAAGAAAGCAATGATTCTCACTGTGGCCTCTGCAATAAAACTGATTTTAAAAAGGAAAGATCCGCCCAACACTGTGTCCCACCCTCGCCTATACTTCAGCTTCTTCCATCTGATTTTCTTTCAGGTCTTCTCCGTTACCTCCCAACATGATACATTTTCTGTTTAATATTGTTTTGACAAATTTAGCCATTCCAAAGTTGGCTAAACTTGCTTGAGAAGTTGAGGTAAGTACAGCAGTTATTAGAAGATACGCTGTTTAACCAGTGTGGTTTTGTTTCCAGATCATTGTTACCGTGTGTGTTTGTGTGTATGTGTGTGTGTGTGATTCCTCTGAGAACCCAATGATGAATGATGTTAACGCATCTCTGGAAAAAGTGGACATGTGGTCATTCACTGAGACACACAAAAATGTGCATCAATATCAGGAGGATGTGAAAAATTTCAAAGCTCTCCTTCCATTCTTTAAAGCCTAAGATTTCATGTAAAAAATGTCAAATGCTTAAGATAATCATTTCTGTAAGTGTCAGAGTTTCAAAATCTTCCATGGACATGTGGTGCTATTTAGAGTGCAACATCTTTTACACCAGGTTAATATTATAAGAAAAGGTACAAAGGAATATTATAAGAAAAGGTACAAAGGTACAAAGGAAAACAGGCAAAAAAAGTCTTTTATCACAAAGCAATCACTGAAGGCTGACAGGGGAGACTTGTGTTTGAAGAGTGCTGTAGGAACATGTTACATTCATGAGCTTGTCTGAGACCTATAAGGACCCTATGATGTGGTCATGTCAAATTCAGGAGCACAGAGTTGAGATGACGTATTAAGAAACTATAGCTAAAAGGAGGAGTATTTATTTTTCTTAAAATATTTCATAGAATCACCTATCACACCATGAATTAATTTCTTTATATTTTTTGCAGATAAACCATTGCACACTCACTCCTCCTCATTCATGAAATCATGCAGCTGAATAATAATGTGACTGAGTTCATTCTGCTTGGGTTGACTCAGGATCCTCTTAGGAAGAAAATAGTGTTTGTCACTTTTTTGCTTTTCTATTTGGGGACATTGCTGGGTAACTTTCTGATTATTACCACTATCAAGACCAGTCAGACACTTGGGAGTCCAATGTACTTCTTCCTTTTCCATTTATCCTTATCCGATACCTGCTTCTCTACTTCCATAGCACCTAGAATGATTGTGGATGCCCTTTTGAAGAATGCCACTATCTCTTTCAGTGAGTGCATAGTCCAAGTGTTTTCATTCCACTTCTTTGGCTGCCTGGAGATCTTCATCCTGATCCTCATGGCCCTTGATCGCTACGTGGCCATCTGTAAGCCTCTGCATTACATGACCATCATGAGCCGACGGATCTGTGGTATGCTCTTGGCTGTGGCTTGGGTGGGGTCCTGCGTGCATTCTTTAGCTCAGATTTTTCTGGCCTTGAGTTTACCCTACTGTGGTCCCAATGTAATTGATCACTACTTATGTGACTTGCAGCCCTTGTTGCAACTTGCTTGTGCAAACACCTACATAATCAATCTACTCTTGGTGTCCAACAGTGGGGCCATCTGTACAGTGAGTTTTGTTATCCTGATGTTCTCCTATATTGTCATTTTGTATTCTCTGAGAAACCATAGTGCTGAAGGGAGGAGAAAAGCACTCTCCACCTGTATCTCCCACATCATCGTGGTCATTTTGACCTTTGGTCCTTGCATATTTATATACACACGCCCTGCAACCACTTTCTCCATGGATAAGATGATAACTTTGTTTTATACCCTTGTAACACCTTTGCTGAACCCTCTGATTTATACGCTGAGGAACGCAGAAGTGAAGAGTGCCATGAAGAAGTTATGGAGCAAGAATTCGATCATAGATGACAGATAATAAATGGAAGTTCAATCAAAAAATGGGCAGAGGACCTGAACGGACACTTCTCCCTAGAGGACATTCAAATGGCCAACAAATATATGACAAGATGCTGAACATCTCTAGCTATTAGGGAAATGCAAATCGAAATCACAATGAGATACCATCTCATATCTGTTAGAATGGCTATAATCGACGGGACAAGTCATAACAAACGTTGGAGAGGATGTGGAGAAATAAGACCCCTCACACACTGCTGGTGGGGCTGCAGATTGGTACAGTCACTATGGAAAACAGTATGGAGTTTCCTCAAAAAACTAAGAATTGATCTGGCATAGGCTCCAGCAATCCCTCTACTGGGTATTTGCCCCCAAAGATTTGAAGACTCATATCCATAAAGATATTTGCACACCAATGTTCATAGCAGCGTTATCCACAGTGGCCGGGGAATGGAAGTAATCAAAGTGTCCTACGATAGATGATTGTCTAAAGAAGCTGTGGTATATATATACAATGGAATATTACTCAGCCATAAGAAGAGATGAAATATAGCCAATTGCGACAACATAGATGGACCTCGAGACGATCATGCTAAGCAAAATAAGTCAGACTGAAAAAGTTGAAAATCACATGATATCACTTATATGTGGGATATAAATCTAAAAGCAACAAATGAGCAGGGCAAACAAACAGAGACTCATGGACATGAAGCACAGGCTAGTGGTTACCAGAGGTCTATAGACTAGTGGTTACTAGTAGGGTGTGGGGGTAGAGGGGAGGTAGATGCTGTAAGGGGGTCAAATATAGGGTTGAAGGGGAGGGTGAAGTGGGTAAGGGGGATCAAATATATAGTAGCTGAAGGAAACTGGATTTTGAGCGGCAAACACAATAGAATATACAGATGTCAAATGATAATGTACAATTATATAACAGTATTAACCAAAGGTACACCAATAAACTTAATTAAAAAAAAAGAATGTCATTGTCATTACCTCATTAACTCTCATGACCCCGAGAAATTACACTTTGGAGAAACACTTGGTAAATGCGTGTAAAAGCCTATACATCAGCTAGTAAATCATATTGGATTTTTTAAATTGAAAACTTTATTTTATTTGAGCAGGTTTAGGTTTAGCAGAAAAATTGAGAGGAAAGTATAGAGATTTCTCGAATACCCCTGTCCCCACAATGCATAGCTTCCCCCACCATCAATGTTCCCAGCAGAATGGTACATTTGTTGCTCTTGGTGAACCAACATTGACATGTCATAATCACCCAAGTTTACAATTTGTAGTTTACGTTGGAGTTTTCTCTTGATGTATGTTCTATGGGTTTGGACAAATGTCTAACAACTTGTATCCATCATTATAGTATCCTATAAAGTGTTTTCACTGCCCCCAAATCCTCCGTTCTTCACTTATTCATCTGTCCCCTCTCCCATCTTCATATTGGCCTTTCAAATTGTGAAGAAGGATGAAAGTAAATCTATCTTTAATTGGACCACATGTTTTGAGTTCTTCACTCTTGAGGAATTTCTTATAAGCTAAAGTATCTGCAGACCGTGTTCTACTGGAAGGTACCAGGTCCACTAGGACTCAAGAGTCTGGAAGTTCATCTATTCATAGAGCTCTGTAACAAATCAAATAAAGATGATGCAACTCATTATCAGTTTCCAAACAGAAGATTTTACTTTACTTGTCTAAGTAAGTTTTTGAGCCCAAGCTAAATTCTGGAAAATAAAGATCTTCATGGCATGGTGCAATACTCTAAGATCTTTATTATCATGCCTGTCTTAACCTCTGCAAGTCACGTTTTATTAATGTAGGTATGTAGGAGTAGATGGGAATATTTTTATAAATATGCTTTTTATTATTAGAAGTATAATCATATACCTCAAATCTAACTTTCTAGATCACATTTTAATAACATTTAATAATTAAAGCAAGGTTTTCTGCTTTGAGGAATCTCTGTTCTCTTCAAAGGACACCCATCTATTTTGTGTTCAAATGTTTTACTTCAAATATGACATCGATAAACCGGCTAAGAATTGAAACTCTGGCTTCAGGCATCACATTGCCTTCCCTGGATTGCATTTTCAAATAAAATACAAGAACTAGGAAACAGTTTGTCTCCTGACACATAAAGGGACAACTTGGGGCACCATGGGGAGAGCAGAGTGGTTTCTTGGTGATTCACTTCCTCTTTTACCAAAGACACTATTGTTTCTTCTTTCTGTTCTCTATCATCCAGTCATTTGAATTTCTCTTCTTTCCAGATATTTTTGGTCATCCTGAGGCACCTAATAGCTCCAAATCGTCATTTGTATTTGGTTACTGAGTTTGGGGCGGGGGAGCTAATGTACCCTTCTGTAGGCTAACTGGATAAACCAAAGTTAAATTTACTACGACATCTGGGATGTTTCTGATTAGTGAAGGAAGGGAAACGTTAGAGAATAGTACTCCATAGGATGTTAATATCTTAGGTCATTATGTATTCTAATATTCCCCTGGGAATAAAGAGAGGGGATTTTTTTTTTTTTAGTATTTATAGAAGGCTGGTTTGAAAAATGCATGGAAACTTTTGGCATTAAGTTAGAGTGTTCTAACAGGTAAGTGACAGATCAATTACACCTTTGTACTTAGAGGGGTGTTGTTACAGAATAATCCAACATGGTTTAAAATTATATTTCCATACGTCTTATGACTATATTGTTCTTCCTTCCTTTGAGAAGGCAAAAGAAAAACAGAATAAAGTTTTTAAAAGTTTATTGTTAATATCATAAATAAGTAGAATGAATATAAGCTTTGGAATAAAAAAATCTTTTGAACTCAACCAATGTTTTATGGACACCAGGTATGTGAAAAGCCAGTATTGTGTGGAGAGAGAAAAATGTACCCCATTTCCTAAGGTTTGTTGAATTTTTTTGAGATAACAGAGGATAGAAAAGTTCACAGATGATTTTCTTATATGATAGGTAAATGAGGTAAGTCTCATTATGGGTATTAAAAGTTGGAAGAGATTATGCTTGGTTAGAAATTAGAGAAAATGTTAATAAAGATAGTGACCCTGACATAGCTTCTGAGGAATGCCACCTTTCTATCTCCAAGTGACAGCTTTATATATTGTCGCGTATGACAGTATAGAATTACCACAAGTTGCTAACATGATAAGACTAACTTGCAGTTGACACATATCTGACTTTTAGTTTGAAAAGCTGAATACCTACTTCTAATGGAAAGTTCAGGGGAAACATGACAATGTGGAGGCTAAAATCTATATAATGAAGGTGAAAGGTAATGTGTCACATTAGTGTGAGAGAGTTTACTTTTGAGAGATAAAGAATCTAAGAACAATCCATTAACTTTTCCTCAGAGAATGGTATATTTTGCATTTAATAAAGTGGAATTCTTCCAAAGATAGATATCTAGTCTAACTGAATCAGAGAGGATTGGGTAGATTAAGAGCGAGTCCTTAAAGAAAGCAATGATTCTCACTGTGGCCTCTGCAATAAAACTGATTTTAAAAAGGAAAGATCCGCCCAACACTGTCCCACCCTCGCCTATTCTTCAGCTTCTTCCATCTGCTTTTCTTTCAGGTCTTCTCCGTTAGTTCTCAACATGATACATTTTCTGTTTAATATTGTTTTGACAAATTTAGCCATTCCAAATGTGGCTAAACTTGCTTTAGAAGTTGAGGTAAGTACAGCAGTTATTAGAAGATGTGCTGTTTAACCAGTGTGGTTTTGTTTCCAGATCATTGTTAGTCTGTGTGTGTGTGTGTGTGTGTGGATGTGAGTGTGAGTGTGAGTGTGTGGATGTGTGTGATTCCTCTGCGAACCCAGTGATGAATGGTGTTAACACATCTCTGGAAAAAGTGGACATGTAGTCATTCACGGAGACACACAAAAATGTGCAGCATATCAGAAGGATGTGAAAAACTTAAAAGCTCTTCTTGCATTATTTAAAGGCTAAGATTTCATGTAAAAATTGTCAAATGCTTAAGATAACCATTTCTGTAAGTGTCAGAGTTTCAAAATCTTCCATGGACATGTGGTGCTATTTAGAGTGCAACATCTTTTACACCAGGTTAGTATTATAAGAAAAGGTACAAAGGAAGCCTTTAGAAAACAGGCAAAAAAAGTCTTTTATCACAAAGCAATCACTGAAGGCTGACAGGGGAGACTTGTGTTTGAAGAGTGCTGTAGGAACATGTTACATTCATGAGCTTGTCTGAGACCTATAAGGACCCTATGATGTGGTCATGTCAAATTCAGGAGCACAGAGTTGAGATGACGTATTAAGAAACTATAGCTAAAAGGAGGAGTATTTATTTTTCTTAAAATATTTCATAGAATCTCCTATCACACCATGAATTAATTTCTTTATATTTTTTGCAGATAAACCATTGCACACTCACTCCTCCTCATTCATGAAATCATGCAGCTGAATAATAATGTGACTGAGTTCATTCTGCTTGGGTTGACTCAGGATCCTCTTAGGAAGAAAATAGTGTTTGTCACTTTTTTGCTTTTCTATTTGGGGACATTGCTGGGTAACTTTCTGATTATTACCACTATCAAGACCAGTCAGACACTTGGGAGTCCAATGTACTTCTTCCTTTTCCATTTATCCTTATCCGATACCTGCTTCTCTACTTCCATAGCACCTAGAATGATTGTGGATGCCCTTTTGAAGAATGCCACTATCTCTTTCAGTGAGTGCATAGTCCAAGTGTTTTCATTCCACTTCTTTGGCTGCCTGGAGATCTTCATCCTGATCCTCATGGCCCTTGATCGCTACGTGGCCATCTGTAAGCCCCTGCATTACATGACCATCATGAGCCGACGGGTCTGTGGTATGTTGGTGGCTGTGGCCTGGGTGGGGGCCTGCGTGCATTCTTTAGCTCAGATTTTTCTGGCCTTGAGTTTACCCTTCTGTGGTCCTAATGTAATTGATCACTATTTTTGTGACTTGCAGCCTTTGTTGCAACTTGCTTGTGCAAACACCTACATAATCAATCTACTCTTGGTGTCCAACAGTGGGGCCGTCTGTTCACTGAGTTTTGTCATCTTGATGTTCTCCTATGTTGTCATTTTGTATTCTCTGAGAAACCACAGTGCTGAAGGGAGGAGAAAAGCCCTCTTAACGTGCACCTCCCACATCATCGTGGTCATCTTGTTGTTTGGTCCTTGTACATTTATATACACACGCCCTGCAACCACTTTCTCCATGGATAAGTTTATAGCTGTGTTTTATACCCTTGGAACACCTTTGCTGAACCCTCTGATTTATACGCTGAGGAACGCAGAAGTGAAAAGTGCCATGAAGAAGTTATGGAGCAAGAATTCGATCTCAGATGACAGATAATAAATGGAAGTTCAAAAATTTTCTTCTTAGTTTGGATTAATCTAGAAGATGTCCATAGAGGATATTACCTTTTAATTTTTTTTTTTTTAGTTGTGGAGTTACTATAATCTTAACTCGGGGCATAAGAATTAGTTTCATCAGGAAAATAAGCAATGGGAACATAAACACCGGGTAGTGTTGAGTCAGTTTTCTGTAGAAAAAGATACAGTACCAGACACAAACAGCTACTGATATTCTTTGCTATGTCTCAGCCGCTCTTCCTAGCGTATTATCATGGTGGTTTCGATCTGGTGTTCTCACTGCCCTTCTTCATAGTGACTTCTGGTGTTCTCTGTGTGTAATTACACTTTATATACTTATATCCACAGATAAAAGTTTTTCCATCTAGTTGGTTTATTTATTGGGCACTACAGTTTTGTGATGTCTAATCTTGGACCTTCAACTCGGTGGTTCTTTTTGACTGAGCAAAAAACACTGGATTCAAATAATAGTAGGGTCTTCATGTTTTAAGGGACAATGTATACAATCAAGGTAATCTCTCTTATATTTTTTGAGATTATATTTTGCATTCTTCTCATGTTTACCTAGATCCTTCTAGAACAGTGACAGAATACAGTGAGAAAATTCACCCTTCTAAAGGAGTCTTTTTGTGTTTGGAAGGCTTCGACTACCGTGGTTGTACTCATTATTTTTTTTAAAAAATTATCTTTTTCTCCCATTATAATCCCTTCATATTGTGGGGAAGTATTAAGCTTTCTCTTTAATCATAACTATTATAATATTTTATTTATAATATTGAATTATTATGATTATAGCATAGATGGCTCAAATTACGGTGGATAGATTTATGTGGGCTAGAAATAAGAGTAGTTGATAGTAGAAAATATAAAAATAATAACTAATTAAAGAAAATATGTTAAAACTCACAGGATAATATTCAGGCTTTGAAACAGAAATAGTTACATCGCAAGTCTGAATTATTTTAGCAAGTTTTAACAATCCGGTAAAGAGAGTAACTTGATAGAGACTGAGATATTTGAATGAAAAATGTATTAAAGCAATGAAGATGGCTTTTGTCACCCTCTGTCAATACCACAGTCTCTAACTAACATGATCACTAAGAATCTTTCTGATTTCAATTTTTTTTACTTGTATTTGTATCCACATAGAAAAGTCAATATGAGTATTTTTTAAATTTGGACCTTCTATTTCTACCTATAAATTACTAAATTATATTAAGATGACTCAATTTGTATGAAATGTATCATACCAGGAACATCAAATATTATAAGGCCCAGTGTTTCCAAATCTATGTTCCCAGATGTGCCACTGACTGTATAAAAATTAGCAGAGGACCTTGCTAAAAGTCCAGCTTTTTCTAAACCCTTTAAACCTGGTTTACTGGATCAGAAACTCTTAGAATGCATACTATTTTCTGTTCAAACATCTCTCACATGATTCCAAAGATCAGCCAAGTTTGAGAAGCACTGATGTAGTCATCATTTTAAAACTGAGCAATTGGAGACTCATAGAGATCCAGTGAGTACATGTCCATGCTGAGGCAATAAACATGTATTTAATGGTGCCGGGGCAAGAGTTTCTTAGTTATAACTTCTTATCCAGGTGTCTTACTGGCTTTTGAGCTTTACTATCTTTAATTTTTTGAGTGCATCAACATCAGAGATGATTTTTAAAGCACTGTGTATAGTCCTTAACATAAAGCTTGCACCCTTGCACATGCACACACATACATACACACATTCCACATACCCAGGTATAGGCAGTAACTTGAATAATCAGATTTTTTGGAAAAGACAAGGAAACAATTGCAGAAAGGTAATTGGTGGTGTGTTCATTTGCTACAGAAAAATAAAGCTCAGATTGCATGAAGGAGAAATGTATCACCGGGGCAAATATCCGTTCACCTAAGAAAGGCACAACTCTTTGTCCAGAATGAGTCTTTGTGGAATCTGCAGATGTCGATTGGTTTAGGTTAGTCAAGGAAGAGGTGATAAATAGCTCATTTCATTCAGCAGAGCTGCTTGGTTCAAACATTGGAGAAAACACAGTTCCCAACCATGCATTTCAGTCAATTGTATATACTGTTGACTGAGTCTCAGTCATGTAGTGGTCACAGATGGCTTTATTTTCATTCAGTTTCTTTAGTTTTTCCTGTTAGTCGCTTTATGTTAATAGCAGTGGCAGGCTACATATAGACCATAATGAAGATGAGGGTGAGTTAGCAGAAGCATATTAATGGAATGCTATAATTAAAAGGGGGGGGGGACTTAGAGGTAGTTATTTTGAATTCCTGTGTTGTTTAGGTAAAGAAAATGCATCCTAGAGCAGAGGATGAAAAAAGTCTCTTGGTTTTAAGACTGTTATATCTCTTTCACATTCTGCATACACCTCCCTTCCCATTCTAACCATATTAGATTGAACTTTTACAATGTATTTGAGTTTTATCAAAATGCTTTAGTTCCTATCTCTGTTACTTTTCATATATCCTATCATTCATGCAACATATACATAATGAGTACTTAATATGTACTAAATGCAGTTCTAAACACTAGAATAGAGCCTTAAGCATTTTCCCTGTACACTTATTCTTTAAAGAAAATGGCAAAAAGATGAAAATGGAGAGAAGGAAATAATAGTGCTGAGTGTGAACATGTTGAGCTTCTGAATTAATAGGGTTTCTATTTTTTTTGCCCTTGATGTTTTAGAAAATTATCTGATTATGAAATATTAGAGCAAATAGAATAATAATGATGACAAATAATACCTTCCTTCTGTAGAATGTGTTATTCTCTCATTTGTTCTTCCTCCAAAACCATGTGAAGTTGTTATTATTGTCGTCATTACACAGATGAGAAAATTTAAGATTATGCAGCTTAAATAGTCACTTCCAACAATTTACTGTTAGCATCTCAGAAAACTTTCCTGTGCCACAGTTTCTTCATTGCATTCTTTACTTCTGTATTTCTCATTGTATAAATCAGGGGATAGAACATGGGGGTGATAATGGTGTAAAATACAGCCACCATCTTATCTTCGGAAAAGGTAGTGTCGGGACACATGTACATGAAAGTACAGGGACCGAAAAAGATGATGACCACAGCAATGTGGGAGCCACAGGTGGAGAGAGCTTTGAGCCTGCCCTCGTGGATTGCTTTCTCAGGGACACTAGGATGACTGCATAGGAGATTAGCAAGATAACAAATCTCTCCAGAGTGATGATTCTACTGTGTCCGAACAGGCAAGTTTCAGCACAGGATGGACATCACAGAAGTAGTGATCGATCTCATTGGGCCCACAAAAAGATAGTTGGACAAATGGAGCCAGGTGGAGACTAGAGTGTAAGAAGCCACCTCTCCAGGTCCCCAGCAATATTTTATTGCATTTTTCTCGGTCCATGATGGTCATATAGTGTAGAGGTTTACATATAGCCACATAACGATCATAAGCCATTATAGTAAGGATGAAGATCTCAGGGCATCCAAAGAAATGTACCCCAAAGCGTTGTAACATCCAGCTCTTATAGGAGATGGTTTTGCTCTTAGCTAAGAGATCAATGATCATCTTATGAGCTGTGACAGAAGAATAACAAATGTCCACAAAAGACAAGTAGTAGAGAAAGAAATACATAGGAGACTTGAAAAGGTTGCCCATGTGAACTGTCAGCATGATGAGGAGGTTTCCTAGAAGAACGACCGTGTAGAGGAAAGAGAACACCACAAAACTAATTTCTTCAACCTCTGGGTTCTGAGAAAGACCCCAGAAAACAAATTCAGTTACATTGTTTATTTTTTCCATGCACTTAGTCTAGTATGTTACCTTCCTAAGACACAATTAAATTATTTGAAAAAAAAAAACCCCAAAAAACAGCATATATTTTAATTCAAAACAAATGGAGAATCACAGTAATTGAAAATAGAAAAATAATGTGTAATGCTGCTTGTGATGTACTAGTAAAGAAACTGAAGTGTGCATATTATGATACCTTTATGTGACAGTGCATTCAGTTCACTTCAGATGAGATGACACGTCCAGAGAGATAAAGCAAATCCTCTAAGTCATACATCTAATCAAGAGTCTCACCTCTCTCGTTTTCTTAAATTAAGTTTATTGGGGTGACATTGTTCAATAAAATTATATAGGTTTCAATAATTATATAAGTTTCAATAAATATACATCTGTATATTGCATTGTGTGTTCACTGTGCAAGGTCAAATCTCCTTTCCTCACTTATTTACTAAGATTTTTTCTTTTCCTTCCTTCCTTCTTCCTTCCTTCCTTCCTTCCTTCCTTCCTTCCCTTCCTTCCTTCCTTCCTTCCTTCCTTCCTTCCTTCCCCTTCCTTCCTCTCTCTCTCTCTCTCTCTCTCTCTCTCTCTCTCTCTCTCTCTCTTTCTTTCTTTCTTTCTTTCTTTCTTATCATTTAGAAATTTAATTAGTTCTTATTCGATGTAAGGCACGCAACCTAATTTTAAAACAACGTCTATGTTTGGGTAGATCATAACAGTTATATACCTAGATAAGTTCATCTTTTTTTGACACGGAAACATCTACCCAAATTTTCCCTTTTGAATACTGCGAAGAGTATTCAAATAGTTAAGACTAGGTGAACTCTGCACGTTCTTCTTATAAAACTAATCTTTGTGCACATGAATTTATGGTCTCTTAGTTGATATCAAACTCTTACAGTCAAGAGGTGCTGTGTGTGGTAGGAAAAGGATGAAAATTATACAAACCTGCTTCTGAGATAATGATGCAGCAACTCCAGATACACCATTACCTTCATGGGGCTTCTGTTACTCCATTTGTGAAATAGGAAGGTTTTAATTTCACGATCAGCTATCATATTAATAGCTATTTGGACTGTGAAATTAAATCAATTCTGTCAGCGTGGAATAACCTTAAAACCCTGATAAGGAAGCAGAGATAAGGAAAGAGAAAGAAATAGAAGAAACTTCTGCAGACACATCAAGGCCTGATTGTTTTGAAAGGAGGGGAAGTGATGTCTCTGGTAATTTCTCCATCTTTAAACTCAGTGTTTGAGGAACTACTTTGTCTTTGTATTCTAAACATTTGTTTGTTAACTGAAAAAAAAAAATAAAGACAAAGACAAAGACAAAGAAAAAAAGGACTCCACCCTTAATTTCATCATTCCTTCATATATCCTTTTAGTCTTTCAAATATAATGCCAGCTTATATTAGGGCTTCCATTTAGGATGAATTAAATATTTCTGGAAAGATTATCATTGAAGGTAATATAAATGGCTTAGGAAGAGGACAATACTTAATTTAAATGGATGAATCCTCAGTGGTGGAATTTTAGACACTGAGGTGAAGTTCCTGGAACATATGTGTGAAATGGGTATGTAGAATAGTTTTGATTAAAAGGGATTACTAGTAGTTATCAAACCATGTCACAGATGTAAATGGTCCCTTCAGTTATAGTTAGGAAAAGCTTACATAGTATCTTAGGTATTCATTAGAAATTTTGTTCATCTGAGGCCACATCTCTCCACGATCTGTCAGATCCAGAGCTTACAACTCCTACTGAACTCTGTGCTCTCAGCTCACCTCTTGCAACAATATTGTGCCTGGCATGTCCAGCTTTTGTGAAACTATAGGGCTGTATTTCCTTGGGTCTGTGTATTAGATTGACAGAGAAGTCATAGTAGGTGTACCTTCTCTTATACAGTACAAAGCATGTTAATAATATGATAATAATACTAACAATTCAAATTCAGACTCTACCACATCCCTTGCTTTTACATGTTCATTCTCCTTTGATTTTTCTTTCTGAATTAAAAAAAAAAAGACAGTTTTCCATCCAGAGTGTGCCATTCAGTCTAAGAAAGTTTAAATCACAGCGGTTTTTGATAACTCTGAATTACATTACTTAGTTCCCATCTAAAAGAAACTGGGTATTTAAACACAAGCTTAGAAATTGTGCTTCCACTGTCCAAACTATCAGATCGTAGAAGAATTTTAGTTTCTCCTTGAATCAAGGGCAATTAAAGAAATTCCTTCCTCATTTTTCTGAGCTGTTCACACGTGGTAGTGCCTCACTTTCCTTTGAAATTATTGGTATTTTCTTATTCACAATCATTCTACTCTATCTCATAGGCATATCTAGATGCACTTTATTATCTTATCATCATCTTAAGAATTTTCATCTTTCCTTATTTATGAGGACAGGGTCTTGCAATTACAAGTTTTCAAAATATAGCAATTCGATTGAGTTCCCTTTGTCCACAAATCTACCCTATTAGTTTTAGAAACGCAGCACACACACACACACACACACACACACACACACACACACACACCATTATTGTCCAAGAATTGAGTTTTGCTTTAATTTTCTATCTGTCTTGAGATAATTGGGGTGTAGCTGTCCAAAAACACGTAAGAATGAAGCTTTAGGAATTGTTTTGTGAATAACTACTGTCAGAAAAATCCTGATCCCCCAAACTCAAAGCCTGGAAAAAAAATCAAGTCTTCATTACTCAGATTCTGTTTCTCACCTACTGACATCTGCCATTTCAGTGTCCTTGGCAAAAAAGGCTTTTCTCTACTTCTTTTAAATTCTAAAGAGAATGATGCAAAATGTTAATGACGTCAGGGAAAGCCTTTTCCCTAGTCTCCTTTCAGAAGCATAACCACATTGTTAGAGAACTAACAATGAGTTTTAATTTCCAGATGCCTTTTCAACTTGTTAAAAAAATTAAAAATTTTTTCTTTATTTGTTAAATTTAAAACCCAATCAATCTTTGCAATCCCAAGTGTTTCAGTAAAAAGAATTGTTTTATAGTTGATATCTTGTTCATTGAATAACTGTGCTTAAATATACTTAAAATTATAAGATATTTAATATACCATATATTAAAATCTCATTTTGAGTGATTTCTTGAATTTTAATTGTTATACTCTTTTGAAAGTTCAATTTTATTGGAAAATAGTGGATTCAATAACACTATTGGGGTTCGATGATGTGGATTCAATAACACTAATGGGGTTCAATACGAAAATAGTGGATTCAATAACACTATTGGGGTTTTACTGTCCTGTTCCAAAACTGCTTTTCTGTTTAACTGAGTCTCTGCTGCTTTCTCGAGGTGGCAAGTTCACTTCCAGCTTATAGCTGGGACGAATAGCAGTGCAGGATTTTATTCTTTACTCTCTGATTGTAAACCATTAAGGTTGACCCTTGACCACTATTATTCTTCCTTATTCCTTTCCTATTCTCGCTCTTTCCCTTCTCCGTGTCTTTCTTCCTTTTTTCTTTCTACACACTTCTTACCTCCTTTATCCTTTTTCATACAATGTCCAAATGCCATACTCTTACTTCTTGATACTGTTAGAGGAAACTTATGAGCTGCCTACCACTTGGTAGTGAGCACAGCTGACATGTTAAAAGATGCTCCATTTCATTCACAGTTAAAAACATTCCATTTTACATTCCAATTAGATATTTGCTCACTTTCAGGTTAATAAAATGATCTTTTTGATAAATGTCTCTTAACAAATCGTTCCAAAATGATGTGGGCAACAATCAATTTCACATGTTTTTGGTAGGAGTTTAAGTGGGTACAATCTCTTAGGGAGCGACTTTCAACATTGATAGTGTTACAAGTACATATGGACTGACGTCTAGTGAATCCTTTTGCTATAGATAATCTCACTCATGGGTACAAAGACACTCATTGAAGCCCTTTGCATGATAATGAAAGATAGAAAACAACTTCAAAGACCATCAGAAGTGAGCTGAATTAATCAGGGATGGTACTTCACACAACCATTAATATATCTTAAGCAGATATATAGGCAATGGTTTCTAAAAAATGGTATAAAGTGAAAGAGCTCAGAATTGTATGCTTAGAATGGTAATAGTTTTGCTAACAGTGAAATAATGTTTATTTCACACACAGTCTTCTAAAAAAGTAATTGCATTTGAGATAGCATGTATTTAGCATATTTATGGTCTCAGGGTGTCCGGATTGCATTCTTGGTATCAGAGTTGGGAGCATGACCTACCTTTCAAAACATTCCATTTGGTAAAATTTAAATATATGTCATAATCATGCTGCATTAAAAATAAAGCTATGAGAAGATGCACCTGGAGTGGGTGAGGAGACGAAGGGGGTTCGGAGAATGAGTCCTCGCGGCAGGGCAGAGCAAAAGGGAGGCTGAAGGAACGTAGATTGTGACTGGGTCTGTGGGTGTGCGCTCATTCTGGGAAATACGGCAGAGTGAGAGACGTCCTCAGATCTCTCTCCACCCAACATTAGTAAGCTATACATCTAAAACTCAACCCAAAACACCCGAACTGCACACCAGCACGTCTAAAAGTGGTATTTGCGCATATGAGCTACCACAGGTTAGAGCCCCGGGTGTCAGGCGGTGGACAGGGAGAAGAGAAGAAGCTGCCTCTCGCAGCCTCCCAAACATCCTGTGGGAGGAGGGGGAGGGAAGAAGTTGTGGAGACTTCCCTGATCAGTCTGCCTGGAAGTCCGGAATTTCTAGCACCCGGCAGCAGCGCCCAGTCATCACGGCAGAAAGCAGAGAAGTGGGATGGGACCGCAGAAAAACAACAGTTGTGTTTTACCGGCCCTGGTTCCAAAACTGAGGCTGAGCTGCAGTCCCCAACCCCCAATCAAGAAAGCCCATCTCCCCATACCCTCCCAGACTGAACATGTGGAGCACCAGGCCGACTGAGCAAATGCTACCGAAACTGTTGCTAACACTGACAGGGACTAAAACTGAGTAGCGAGTGTGATTAAACATCTACAAGAAAATAAAAAAGACATTTAACTTTACATGAAGCAGGGATCCGAGAGGCTTAGACGCCACCTACTGGAAACTAAGAGAGAAGTGCCTTCTTTGCAACAGACTAAAGACAGACCTTTTTATAATAAAACTTCTTTCTGGAAAAACAACAGAATACACTTCCATTAATGCCCAGGCAGAGAAATAGTCCATTAAACACCATGAACAAGGCATCTGACAAGGCATCTCCGAAAGAAAGAGAAAAATCTCCAGAAACTGAGCTTACAGACATAGAAATATGAGACTTAACTGACAGAGATTCAGGATGGTACTTCTGAAAAAACTCAGTGAGATCCAAAACAATTCAACAATTTCCAGAATAGAAAAAAAAAAACAAAACAAAAAACAAACCACTAGATGAGCAGAGCAAGGAGATTGAAACCCTCAAAAGGAACCAAATAGAACTTCTGGAGATGAAGAACACACTGCAAGAGTTGAAAATGAAATAGCAAGCCTGGGAAATAGAGTCGACCACATGGAGGAATGGATCGGGGATATCAAAGACAGAAATCTAGAAATAAATCAGAAAGAAGAAGAGAGAAAGCATAGAATAAAAAAAAATGAAAGAAAAATACAAGAACTAGCTGATACCATCAGGAGAGGAAACATAAAATAATAGACATTACCGAAGGTGAGGAAAAGAAGCAGGGACAGGAAAGCATTTTTAGACAAATAGTTGACGAGAATTTCCCAAATCTAATGGAGCTTCACATTCAAGAAGTCAACAGAACACCCAATTATCTCAACCCAAAAAGGCCTTTACCAAGACACATTGTATGAAAGTTACCAAAAATCAACGACAAAGACAGAATTCTCGAGGCAGCCAGGGAAAAGAAGACGGTAACTTTTAAAAGAAAATCCATTAGATTATCTGCGGACTTCTCAGCACAAACCTTACACGCCAGAAAAGAATGGAATCAAATATTTAAACTATTAGGTGAAAGGATCTGCTAGCCTAGAATAATATATCCAGCTAAGCTCTCTTTTGGATATGAAGGAGCAATTAAGACCTTTCCAGACATACAAAAATTGAGAGAATTCTCCACTATGAGGCCTGTACTCTAGGAAATACTGAAAGGTGTCAGCTCATCTAAAACAAAATAACAAAACAAATAAAAAAAATGTGGGAGGAGTGGTACTAATATTGGACAAAATCGATTTCAAAATAAAAAAATGTAAAGAAAGATACTGAGGGACACTTCATAATGATAAAGGGAATCATGCACCAAGAAGATATAACACATATTAATGTCTATGCTCCCAATTAGGGAGCTCAGAAATATATAAAACAATTACCAACAGAACTAAAGGGAGAAACAGACCAAAACACTATCGTAGTAGTGGACCTAAATACCCCACTGTCGGATATAGACAGATCATTCAAACAAAAAATCAATAACGAAATAACATCCTTACGGGACACATTAGACCAAGTGAACATAATTGACATATACAGAGCCTTGCATCCCAAAACAGTCGCTTATGCATTCTTTTCTAGTGCCCGTGGAACATTCTCAAGAATCGTCCACATGCTGGGACACAGACATAACCTCAACAAATAGGAGATGGTTGAAATCATACCAAGCATATTCTCTGATCATAATGCTTAGACACTATAGATCAACCGCAGAAAGATATCGGGAAGGACCACAACTACTTGGAGATCAAATAACATGCTACTGAAGAATAACTGGGTCAGGGAGGAAATAACAAGAGAGATCAAGAGATACATAGAAACGAATGATAATGATAGTACAACATATCAAAACTTTTGGGACATGGCGAATATGGTCCTAAGAGGAAAGTTCGCAGGCCTATCTCTCAAATCAGGAACAAGCCCAAATAAACAACCTATATGCTTCATCTTAAAAAACTGGAAAAGGATGAACAAATGAGGTCTAAAGTCAGCAAAAGGAAGAAATCATCACAATTAGAGCAGAAATAAATAAAGATGAAAACAAACAAAAAAAATAGAAAAAATAAATAAAGAAAAAGCTGGTTCTTTGAGAAGGATAATAAAATTGACAAGCCCCGGGCTAGATTCATTAAAGAAAAAAGAGAAAGAACACAAATAAACAATCTCAGAGATGAAAGAGGGGAAATTATGACTGACATCGCAGAAATACAAAAGATCATGCAAGATTACTACGCAAAAATATATCACACCAAATTTTCTGACCTAGAAGAAATGGACCAGTACTTAGAAAACTATAATCTTCCTAGACAGAATCAGGAAAATCTGGGAAATCTAAATAGACCGATCAGCTGTATGGAAATTGAAACAATCATCAAAAACCTACCAAAAAGTAAAAGTCCAGGACCAGATGGCTTCACCAGTGAATTCTACATTCAGAGATTTAATACGTATTCCCTTCGAACTTTTCCAAAAAATGAAAAAGGAGGCAGTACTTCTAAACTGATTTTGTGAGGCCTATATTACTCTGATATCAAATCCTGGTAAAGGTAACACAATAAAGAAACCTACAGATCAAAATCTCTCATGAACACGGATGCAAAAATCCCAATTAAGATGCTAGCAAACCGAATACAGCAACAGGTTAAAAAGATTATACTCCACGATCAAGTGGGCTTCATCCCAGGGGCACAAGGGTGGTTCAACATATGCAAATCGATTAATGGAATACATCACATAAGCAAATTAAAAAATAAGAATCATATGATCACATTATAGATGCAGAAAATGCCTTCAACAAGATACAGCATCCATTTATGATCAAAACACTTAACTAAATTGGTATAGAAGTAAAGTACCTTAACATAAAAATAGCCATATATGACAAGCCCTCAGCCAACATTATTATACTTAATGGTGAACAACTAAAAACTTTCCCTCTAACTTCAGGAACAAGGCAATTCTGTCCACTGTTGCCAGTCTAATTCAAGATAACAATGCAAGTCCTAGCGAGTGTGATCAGGCAAGAGAAAGATATAAAAGGCATCCAAATAGGAAACGAAGAAGTCAAACTGTCGCCATCTGCGGATGACACGATTCTCTATATAGAAAACCTCTAAGACTCCAAGAGCACTAGTAGAATCAATAAGCAAATAACTTAAGTTTCTAGATACAAGTCAACATTCAAAAATCCATAGTGTTCCTGTACTCTAATAATGAAGCATCGGAAAAAGAAGTGGAAAAAATAATTCCTTTTGCAATTGCAACAAAAAGAATAGGAGTAAATTTAATGAAACATGTGAAGGACCTATATAATGAAAACTACAAGACCCTATTAAAAGAAATCGAAGAAGATACAAAGAAATGGAAAGAAATTCCGTGTTCTTGGATTGGAAGAATCAACATAGTTGAAATGACCATATTGCCTAAAGCATTTTACAAATTTAATGCAATCCCCATCAAAATCCCATCGGCATTTTTTAAAGAAATAGAACAAAAAATCATCAGATTTGTATGGAAGCACAAAAGACCCCGAATTGCCAAAGCCATCCCGAGAAAAAAGAATGAGGCTGGAGGCATCGCTTTGCCCGACTTCAAATTACACTACAGAGTTACAGTAATCAAAATGGCATGATATTGGCACCAAACAGACACACGGATCGGTGGAACAGAATGGAGAGTCCAAGAATAAACCCATATTTATATGGGCAAATGATTTTTGACAAAGAAGCCAAAAACATACAGTGGAGAAAGGAAAGCCTCTTCAATAAATGGTGCTGGGGAAACTGGAAGGCCACCTGCCAAAGAATGAAACTAGACTGTTATCTATCACCACACACCAAAATTAACTCAAAATGGATTAAGGACCTGAATATAAGACCTGAAACAATGAAATGCAAAGAAGAAAACATAGGAACGAAACTGAAGGACCTTGGACTTAAAGAGGATTTTATGAATTTGGCCTCAAAAGCAAGGGAAGTGAAAGCTAAAATTAATGAATGGAGGTACATCAAACTAAAAAGCTTCTGCTCAGCAAAGAAATCATCAAGAAGGCAAAGTGAGAACCATCTGAATGGGAAAATATATTTGCAAGCAAGGCCTTCGATAAGGGCTTAATATCCAAAATATACGAAGAACTCATACGACTCAATAACAAGAAAAATAGTGATCCAATCAAAAAATGGGCAGAGGACCTGAACGGACACTTCTCCCTAGAGGACATTCAAATGGCCAACAAATATATGACAAGATGCTGAACATCTCTAGCTATTAGGGAAATGCAAATCGAAATCACAATGAGATACCATCTCATATCTGTTAAAATGGCTATAATCGACGGGACAAGTCATAACAAACGTTGGAGAGGATGTGGAGAAATAGGACCCCTCACACACTGCTGGTGGGGCTGCAAATTGGTACAGCCACTATGGAAAACAGTATGGAGTTTCCTCAAAAAACTAAGAATTGATCTGGCATAGGCTCCAGCAATCCCTCTACTGGGTATTTGCCCCCAAAGATTTGAAGACTCATATCCATAAAGATATTTGCACACCAATGTTCATAGCAGCGTTATCCACAGTGGCCGGGGCATGGAAGTAATCAAAGTGTCCTACGATAGATGATTGTCTAAAGAAGCTGTGGTATATATATACAATGGAATATTACTCAGCCATAAGAAGAGATGAAATATAGCCAATTGCGACAACATAGATGGACCTCGAGACGATCATGCTAAGCAAAATAAGTCAGACTGAAAAAGTTGAAAATCACATGATATCACTTATATGTGGGATATAAATCTAAAAGCAACAAATGAGCAGGGCAAACAAACAGAGACTCATGGACATGAAGCACAGGCTAGTGGTTACCAGAGGTCTATAGACTAGTGGTTACTAGTAGGGTGTGGGGGTAGAGGGGAGGTAGATGCTGTAAGGGGGTCAAATATAGGGTTGAAGGGGAGGGTGAAGTGGGTAAGGGGGATCAAATATATAGTAGCTGAAGGAAACTGGATTTTGAGCGGCAAACACAATAGAATATACAGATGTCAAATGATAATGTACAATTATATAACAGTATTAACCAAAGGTACACCAATAAACTTAATTAAAAAAAAGAATATGTCATTGTCATTACCTCATTAACGCTCATGACCCCGAGAAATTACACTTTGGACAAACGCTTGGCATATGCGTGTAAAAGTCTATACATTAGCTAGTAAATCATATTGGATTTTTTAAATTGAAAACTTTATTTTATTTGAGCAGATTTAGGCTTAGCAGAAAAATTGAGAGGAAAGTATAGAGATTTCTCGAATACCCCTGTCCCCACAATGCGTAGCTTCCCCCACCATCAATGTTCCCAGCAGAATGGTACATTTGTTGCTCTTGGTGAACCAACATTGACATGTCATAATCACCCAAGTTTACGATTCGTAGTTTACGTTGGAGATTTCTCTTGATGTACGTTCTCTGGGTTTGGGCAAATGTCTAACAACTTGTATCCATCATTATCGTATCCTATAAAGTGTTTTCACTGCCCCCAAATCCTCCATGCTTCACTTATTCATCTGTCCCCGCTCCCATCTTCATATTGGCCTTTCAAATTGTGAAGAAGGATGAAAGTAAATCTATCTTTAATTGGACCACATTTTTTGAGTTCTTCACTCTTGAGGAATTTCTTATAAGCTAAAGTATCTGCAGACCGTGTTCTACTGGAAGGTACCAGGTCCACTAGGACTCAAGAGTCTGGAAGTTCATCTATTCATAGAGCTCTGTAACAAATCAAATAAAGATGATGCAACTCACTATCAGTTTCCGACAGAAGATTTTACTTTACTTGTCTAAGTAAGTTTTTGAGCCCAGGCTAAATTCTGGAAAATAAAGATCTTCATGGTATGGTGCAATACTCTAAGATCTTTATTATCTTGCCTGTCCTAACCTCTGCAAGTCACCTTTAATTAATGTAGGTATGTAGGAGTAGATGGGAATACTTTTATAAACATGCTTTTTATTATTAGAAGTATAATCATATACCTCAAATCTAACTTTCTAGATCACATTTTAATAACATTTAATAATTAAAGCAAGGTTTTCTGCTTTGAGGAATCTCTGTTCTCTTCAAAGGACACCCATCTATTTTGTGTTCAAATGTTTTACTTCAAATATGACATCGATAAACCGGCTAAGAATTGAAACTCTGGCTTCAGGCATCACATAGCCTTCCCTGGATTGCATTTTCAAATAAAATACAAGAACTAGGAAACAGTTTGTCTCCTGACACATAAAGGGACAACTTGGGGCACCATGGGGGGAGCAGAGTGGTTTCTTGGTGATTCACTTCCTCTTTTACCAAAGATACTATTGTTTCTTCTTTCTGTTCTCTATCATCCAGTCATTTGAATTTCTCTTCTTTCCAGATATTTTTGGTCATCCTGAGGCACCTAATAGCTCTAAATTGTCATTTGTATTTGGTTACTGAGTTTGGGGCGGGGGAGCTTATGTACCCTTTTGTAGGCTAACTGGATAAACCAAAGTTAAATTTACTACGACATCTGGGATGTTTCTGATTAGTGAAGGAAGGGAAACGTTAGAGAATAGTACTCCATAGGATGTTAATATCTTATGTCATTATGTCTTCGAATATTCCCCTGGGAATACAGAGAGGGGATTTTTTTTTTTTTTTTTTTTTTTAGTATTTATAGAAGGCTGGTTTGAAAAAGGGATGGAAACTTTTGGCATTAAGTTAGAGTGTTCTAACAGGTAAGTGACAGATCAATTACACCTTTGTACTTAGAGGCGTGTTGTTACAGAATAATCCAACATGGTTTAAAAATATATTTCTATATGTCTTATGACTATATTGTTCTTCCTTCCTTTGAGAAGGCAAAAGAAAAACAGAATAAAGTTTTTAAAAGTTTATTGTTAATATCATAAATAAGTAGAATGAATATAAGCTTTGGAATAAAAAAATCTTTTGAACTCAACCAATGTTTTAAGAACACCAGGTATGAGAAAAGCCAGTATTGTGTGGAGAGAGAAAAATATACCCCATGTCCTAAGGTTTGTTGAAGATTTTTGTGATAACAGAGGGTAGAAAATTTCACAGATGATTTTCCTATATGATAGGTAAATGAGGTAAGTCTCATTATGGGTATTAAAAGTTGGAAGAGATCATGCTTGGCTAGAAATTAGAAAAAAATGTTAATAAAGATAGTGACCCTGACATAGCTTTTGGCGAATGCCACCTTTCTATCTCCAAGTGACAGCTTTATATAGTGTCACGTATCGCAGTATAGAATTACCACCCTTTATAAGTTGCTAATGTGATAAAACTATAACTTGCTGTTGACACATATCTGACATTTAGTTTGAAAAGCTCAATACTTACTTCTAATGGAAAGTTCAGGGGAAACATGACAATGTGGAGGCTAAAATCTATATAATGAAGGTGAAAGGTAATGTGTCACATTAGTGTGAGAGAGTTTACTTTTGAGAGATAAAGAATCTAAGAACAATCCATTAACTTTTCCTCAGAGAATGGTACATTTTTCATTAAATAAAGTGCGCTTCTTCCAAAGATAGACGTCTAGTGTAACTGAATCAGAGAGGGTTGGGTAGATTAAGAGCGAGTCCTTAAAGAAAGCAATGATTCTCACTGTGGCCTCTGCAATAAAACTGATTTTAAAAAGGAAAGATCCGCCCAACACTGTGTCCCACCCTCGCCTATACTTCAGCTTCTTCCATCTGCTTTTCTTTCAGGTCTTCTCCGTTAGTTCTCAACATGATACATTTTCTGTTTAATATTGTTTTGACAAATTTAGCCATTCTAAGGGTCTAAACTTGCTTGAGAAGTTTAGGTAAGTACAGCAGTTATTAGAAGATGTGCTGTTTAACTAGTGTGGTTTTGTTCCAGATCATTGTTACTGTGTGTGAGTGTGTGTGTTTGTAGTGTGTGTGTGTATGTGAGTGTGAGTGTGTGGATGTGTGTGATTCCTCTGAGAACACAATGATGAATGGTGTTAACACATCTCTGGAAAAAGTGGACATGTGGTCATTCACGGAGACACACAAAAATGTGCATCAATATCAGGAGGATGTGAAAAATTTAAAAGCTCTTCTTGCATTATTTAAAGGCTAAGGTTTCATGTAAAAAATGTCAAATGCTTAAGATAATCATTTCTGTAAGTGTCAGAGTTTCAAAATCTTCCATGGTCATGTGGTGCTATTTAGAGTGCAACATCTTTCACACCAGGTTAATAGTATAAGAAAAGCTACAAAGGAAGCCTTTAGAAAACAGGCAAAAAAAGTCCTTTATCACAAAGCAATCACTGAAGGTCGACAGGGGAGACTTGTGTTTGAAGAGTGCTATAGGAACATGTTACATTCACGAGCTCGTCTGAGACCTATAAGGACCCTATGATGTGGTCATGTCAAATTCAGGAGCACAGAGTTGAGATGACGTATTAAGAAAATATAGCTAAAAATAGGAATATTTATTTTTCTTAAATTATTTCATAGAATCTCCTATCACACCATGAATTGATTCCTTTATATTTTTTGCAGATAAACCATTGCACACTCACTCCTTCTCCTCATTCATGAAATCATGCAGCTGAATAATAATGTGACTGATTTCATTCTGCTTGGGTTGACTCAGGATCCTCTTAGGAAGAAAATAGTGTTTGTCACTTTTTTGCTTTTCTATTTGGGGACATTGCTGGGTAACTTTCTGATTATTACCACTATCAAGATTAGTCAGACACTTGAGAGTCCAATGTACTTCTTCCTTTTCCATTTATCCTTATCCGATACCTGCTTCTCTACTTCCATAGCACCTAGAATGATTGTGGATGCCCTTTTGAAGAATGCCACTATCTCTTTCAGTGAGTGCATAGTCCAAGTGTTCTCATTCCACTTCTTTGGCTGCCTGGAGATCTTCGTCCTGATCCTTATGGCCCTTGATCACTACGTAGCCATCTGTAAGCCTCTGCATTACATGACCATCATGAGCCGAAGAGTCTGTGGTATGTTGGTGATTGTGGCTTGGGTAGGGGCCTGCGTGCATTCTTTAGCTCAGATTTTTCTGGCCTTGAGTTTACCCTTCTGTGGTCCCAATGTAATTGATCACTATTTTTGTGACTTGCAGCCTTTGTTGCAACTTGCTTGTGCAAACACCTACATAATCAATCTACTCTTGGCGTCCAACAGTGGGGCCATCTGTACAGTGAGTTTTGTTATCCTGATGTTCTCCTATGTTGTCATTTTGCATTCTCTGAGAAACCACAGTGCTGAAGGGAGGAGAAAAGCCCTCTCCACCTGTATCTCCCACATCATCGTGGTCATTTTGTTCTTTGGTCCTTGCATATTTATATACACACGTCCTGCAACCACTTTCTCCATGGATAAGATGATAGCTGTGTTTTATACCCTTGGAACACCTTTGCTCAACCCTCTGATTTATACGCTGAGGAACGCAGAAGTGAAAAGTGCCATGAAGAAGTTATGGAGCAAGAATTTGATCATAGATGACAGCAAATAAATGGAAGTACAAAAATTTTCTCCTTAGTTTTTGATTAATCTAGTAGATGTCCATAGAGGATATTACCTTTTTTTAAAAATTTTTTAATTTTTTATTATCTTTTTATTGTGGAGTTTCTATAATCTTAACTCGGGGCATAAGAATTATTTTCATCAGGAAAATAAGCAATGGGAACATAAACACTGGGTAGTGTTGAGTCAGTTTTATGTAGAAGAAGATACAGCACCAGATTCAAACAGCTACTGATATTCTTTGCTATGTCTCAGCCTCTCTTCCTAGCATATTATCATGGTGGTTTCGATCTGGTATTCTCACTGCCCTTCTTCATAGTGACTTCTGGTGTTCTCTGTCTGTAAGTACACTTTATATACTTATATCCACAGATAAAAGTTTTTCAATCCAGTTGGTTCATTTATTGGGCACTGCAGTTTCGTGATGTCTAATCTTGGACCTTCAACTTGGTGGTTCTTTTTGACTCAACAAAAAGTACTGGATTCCAATAATAGTAGGGTCTTCATATTTTAAGGGACAATGTATACAATCTAGGCAATCTCTTTTTTATTTTTTCATATTATATTTTTCATTCTTCTCATGTTTACATAGATCCTTCTAGAACAGTGACACTATACGGTGAGAAAATTCACTCTTCTAATGGAGTCTTTTTGTGTTCAGAAGACTTCAACTACTGTGATTTTACTCATTATTTCTTTTTAAAAATTATCTTTTTTTCCCAAAATAATCCCTTCACATTTTGGGGAAGTATTAAGCTTACTCTTGAATCATAACAATTGTAATAATTTATAATATTCTATTATTATGATTATGGCATAGATGGCTCAAATTAAAGTGGATAGATTTATGTGGGCTAGAAATAAGAGTAGTTGATAGTAGAAAATATAAAAATAATAACTAATTAAAGAAAACATGTTAAAACTCACAGGATGATTTCAGGCTTTGAAATAGAAATAGTTACATCGCAAGTCTGAATTATTTTAGTAAGTTTTAAAAATCCAGTGAAGAGAGTAACTTGAGAGAGACTGAAATATTCGGATGAAAAATGTATTAAATCAATGGAGATGGATACTGCCTTTTGTCACCCTCTGTCAATATCATAGTCTCTAACTAACATGATCACAAAGAATCTTTCTGATTTCGATTTTTTTTACTTGTATTTGTATCCACAAAGAAAAGTCAATATAAGTATTTTTTAAATATGGAATTTCTATATCTACCTATAAATTACTAAATTATATTAAGATGACTCAACTTGTATGAAATTTATCATACCAGGGACTTTAAAATTTCTTTAGCTTGAGAAAAAGTTAATCTATTTCTCTGTGCAGAAATGGAAACCTGTGAATTCCACAGTGAACTCTGGTGATATACATACATTACTCTTTTTTTTCCAGATTCTGTGAATTTCAAGGTTAATCCATCTGAAACAGTTTACCACTGATCACAGCTGCTATAGTTTGATTCTGCTCTTGCAAGTTGTACAGGAGTAGGTTCCAGTTGGTAGAGTTTTAGTTGAAGTTTTCTTCTGTTTCAAGACAAGAATATATGAAAAAGGGTGCATTTTGGATTCAATTTAGGTGCCTCCCCATATACACTTGCTCTAATATGTTTTATGAACATGCTTTTTTAATTTTTAAAAAATTTTATTTTTTTTATTAAACATATTGGAATGACATAGGTTAATAATACTGTACAGGTTTCAAGTGTACAATTCAATACATCATATGTATATTGCATTCTGTGTTCACCACCCAAAGTTAAATGTCCTTCCATTACCATATATTTGACCCCAGAATCTCATGGCTACTGCCACCACATATCGATCTGGCAGACAGAGATTGTGAGTTTTTTTCTGGTTTAGAATTTTATAATAAAGATGGTAAAACTGCAAAGATAACACTGAAGGTGCAACCTCACCAAGATTTTTTTTGTTGAAGCCAGTGTTCTGGCAGAGAAAGAGTCTGGTTCTGAGATCTAAAATAGGCACCTTTGCATGGGGAAGGGTGAGAACCATGAAGTTACAAATGATCCCGCATCCTCTTGGTTGTCTTAAGTAGTTTCCTCTTCCTTGAAAGAGAGGAAGAAACAGGCTTCCCTAGACACCATGCTATCACCTCATTTGAAGAAGTTGTCATGCAATATTTGTCCTCCTCATGAGCTTCTTCCTACGCCCTTATTGCTGCCAAACAGCTAACCAGGGGCGAGCTACAGGAAAGTTCAAGCAAGAAAGTCTAATCTCATTCTGGGAGGAACTGACACACGTGAAGGAATTGTAGGACTTGGCTACTGTGTACAAGTGTGCACCAGGGAAGCACTTTACTGTGAGATTGAGTCTTATAGATGTGGCAAAATACAAGCCTTGAGTGCGGTCTATGCCAATGGGGGCTCTTTCTGTAGATCCAAATCTTTGCAAATGCCTCATTGAATATGTTCTTTGCTTTACTCACAGATTAGTTGTTAGATTTGTGGAATGAACTGCAAGACAAAGCTACCAAGAGCATGAAATATGTAAAAGTCCAGTTTTGTTTTTTTTTTTGTTATCTGAAGTACTGGCAATATTTTAAATTTTGTGCTATTCTTGGGTGTAATAGCTCAGGAGTGAATATGTATTTGAACTTAATCATATGTAAAGGGTTCTAAAGTAAATCATGTGAAGAAATTAGATCCCAAAGTTTCTAGTTCGGGATTTTTTGATGTCATCAGCAGGTCCATTTTCAAGTGGAGATTATAAAAGTCTAACTAAAAAAATCGTGTGTTTTTCTAGCATATTTTTTTTAGAAAGATGTTACTTTAGAACGATCTTTATTCCAAGTGTTCTTTGACACTTCTCTTATGCATTAGAGAATGGTGTAACTTCCTTCGCTGATATAATGCTATTCTTAGTGCAGCTTTAAGAAAATGTAAATTTCTTACTTTTAATGATATTCTTAGTACAGCATAATGTATCAAATAGTTTGTTGTACACCTAAACTTTACAAAATATTCTATTTCAAATTTCAATGAAAAAAGTATAGTTTCTTTTTAAAAAGGCTACCTTGAAAATAAATCTTGACTCCAACTTTGAAGACTAAGGTAACCTTGATGAGCAGTGGAAGAAACCAGAACATGTGAAATTCCCTAGATAAAAATCTGTTGGCTAAGTAAATTAGCCTAACGTTACACATAATAAAAACACCCCACGCAATTTCTCCATGTTTCTCTCTCTCTCTCTCTCTGTCTGTCTCTCTCTGATTTGCTGAGACATCAGTTGAAGACATTCATCTTGAATAAACACATTGCTGACCATACAATTATACAAAGAGCCAGGCCACATCACTCATGAATTCCCCTTTTAGAAAGCCCGGGCTGATGTCTGACTGACCATCTGAGTGGAGTGACCCTGTGTTTCCTTGACTGTGCTATAAACTCATTCTCACATTTTAAATTCATTAATAAAAAGTGAAACCCCAGGCACCCCACCCTCAACACCAATAAAGATAGAACTCTGGGTCTCCCCATTAATCCCCTGTGACTCTGGCCATGCCGTGTATCCTCCATGACCTGTGAGTAATAAACTTTTCAAAATTCCCTTATGGTTGTTAGTGGGTGTGTCTGCATTCAGAATAAGAACCACATGGGTCTGAACAACCATGACTTTGGCTCTTGTTGGTTGGACCCTTGTGGTTCTTATTATGATAAGAACAATGTCTTAACACTACAAAGCTGGCGGCCCTTGTTTTGATCATATATTAATGAACTTAAATGGTGTTGTTGACCGGACTCACACCAACTGAAACTTTGGCACTCTGAGTTCTCATGATTCTTGCCCATCTTTTTTTCAAGGAAACAAGAGGTTCTCTGAGCTCCTCAGACTGGGATTGACGTGAGGAAGTTTTGTGAACAAGAATAAATATATAAAGGCATGGATGGAAATGCGACTATTATTTTGAGAGTAATGAACCTGTCAGCTTTTACCTTCTTAGGGACTTCAGACCTTCCATTTCATTAATATCCCTTGATAGGCAGGCTTTAGTGCAGAGACATAAAGGAAAGAGTATTGTGGAGAGAAGTTATCAAATGGGTAACACTAATTCATTTCTCAGTTTTCTCAAATAAGTTTAAGTTTAGCTCCCTAGGTGTTGGTTAGCAGAACAGATGGGGATTTACATCCGAAGATAGGCCTCCGGGATTTCATTGACTCATAGGTCTCTTGTGCTCTAAGAACATCAAGTATTATAAGGCCCAGTGTTTCCAAATCTATGTTCCCAGATGTGCCACTGACTGTATAAAAATTAGCAGAGGACCTTGCTAAAAGTCCAGCTTTTTCTAAACCCTTTAAACCTGGTTTACTGGATCAGAAACTCTTAGAATGCATACTATTTTCTGTTCAAACATCTCTCACATGATTCCAAAGATCAGCCAAGTTTGAGAAGCACTGATGTAGTCATCATTTTAAAACTGAGCAATTGGAGACTCATAGAGATCCAGTGAGTACATGTCCATGCTGAGGCAATAAACATGTATTTAATGGTGCCGGGGCAAGAGTTTCTTAGTTATAACTTCTTATCCAGGTGTCTTACTGGCTTTTGAGCTTTACTATCTTTAATTTTTTGAGTGCATCAACATCAGAGATGATTTTTAAAGCACTGTGTATAGTCCTTAACATAAAGCTTGCACCCTTGCACATGCACACACATACATACACACATTCACATACCCAGGTATAGACAGTAACTTGAATAATTGGATTTGTGGAAAAGACAAGGAAACAATTGCAGAAAGGTAATCAGTGGTGTGTTTATTTGCTACAGAAAAATAAATCTCAGATTGCATGAAGGAGAAATGTATCACCGGGGCAAATATCCGTTCATCTAAGAAAGACACAACTCTTTGTCCAGAATGAGTATTTGTGGAATCTGCAGATGTCAACTGGGTTAGGTTAGTCAAGGAAGAGGTGATAAATAGCTCATTTTATTCAGCAGAGCTGCTTGGTTCAAACATTGGAGAAAACACAGTTCCCAACCATGCATTTCAGTCAATTATATATACTGTCGACTAAGTTCCAGTCACTTACTGGTCACAAATGGCTTTATTTTCATTCAGTTTCTTTAGTTTTTCCTGTTAGTCGCTTTAAGTTAATAGCGATGGCGGGCTACGTACAGACCATAATGAAGATGAGGGTGAGTTAGCAGAAGCATATTAATGGAATGCTATAATTAAAAGGGGAGGAACTTAGAGATAATTATTTTGAATTCCTTTGTTGTTTGGGTAAAGAAAATGCATCCTAGAGCAGAGGATGAAATAAGTCTTTTATTTTTAAGACTGTTATATCTCTTTCACATTCTGCATACACCTCCCTTCCCATTCTAACCATATTAGATTGAACTTTTACTATGTTTTTGAGGACTTTTATCAAAATGCTTTAGTTCCTATCTCTGTTACTTTTCATATATCCTTTCATTCATGCAACATATACATAATGAGTACTTAATATGTACTAAATGCAATTCTAAACACTAGAATAGAGCCTTAAGCATTTTCACTGTACTCTTATTCTTTAAAGAAAATGGCAAAAAGATGAAAATGGAGAGAAGGAAATAACAGTGCTGAGTGCGAACATGTTGAGCTTCTAAATTAATAGGATTTTTTTCTGCCCTTAATGTTTTAGAAAATTATCTGATTATGAAATATTAGAGCAAATACAATAATAATAATACCGATGACAAATAATACCTTTCTTCTGTAGAATGTGTTATTCTCTCATTCGTTCTTCCCCCAAAACCATGTGAAGTTGTTATTATTGTCTTCATTATACAGATGAGAAAATTTATGTTTATGCAGTTTAAATAGTCACTTCCAACTATTTACCGTTAGTGTCTCAGAAAACCTTCCTGCTCCACAATTTCTTCATTGCATTCTTTACTTCTGCATTTCTCATTGTATAAATCAGGGGATTTAACATGGGAGTGATAATGGTGTAAAATACAGCCACCATCTTATCTTCAGAAAAGGTAGTGTCGGGACGCATGTACATGAAAGTACAGGGACCGAAAAAGATGATGACCACAGCAATGTGGGAGCCACAGGTGGAGAGAGCTTTGAGCCTGCCTTCTGTGGACTTTTTTCTCAGGGACACTAGGATGACTGCATAGGAGATTAACAATATTACAAAGCTCCCCAGAGCGATGGTTCCACTGTTGGCTGTCATGACAACACCAACAACATATGTGTCCGAACAGGCGAGTTTCAACACAGGATGGACATCACAGAAGTAGTGATCAATCTCATTGGGCCCACAAAAGGGTAATTGGACGATGAGAGCTACTTGGATACTAGAGTGTAAGAAACCACCCACCCATGTCCCTAGCAACATTTTATTGCATTTTTCCTGGTCCATGATGGTCATATAGTGTAGAGGTTTACAGATAGCCACATAACGATCATAGGCCATTATAGTAAGGATGAAGATCTCAGTGCAGCCAAAGAAATGTACCGCAAAGAGTTGTAACATGCAGCCCTCATAGGAGATGGTTTTGCTCTTAGCTAACAGATCAACAATCATCTTAGGAGCTGTGACCGAAGAGTAACAAATGTCCACAAAAGACAAGTAGTTGAGAAAGAAATACATAGGAGACTTGAAAAGGTTGCCCTTGCGAACTATCAGCATGATGAGGAGGTTTCCCAGAAGAATGACCGTGTAGAAAAAAGAGAATACCACAAAACAAATTTCTTCAACCTCTGGGTTCTGAGAAATACCGCAGAAAACAAATTCAGTTACATTGTTTACTTTTTCCATGGACTTAGTCTAGTAGGTCAAATTCTCAAGACACAATTAAATTATCTGGAAAAAAAAAAAAACCATAACAAAAATCAACATTTATTTCTAACTAAAAACAAATGGAGAACTACAGTAGTTGAAAATAGAAAAATAGGTACATGCAGCTTCTTCTCATGCACCTGTAAAGAAACTGATGAGTGTATTGTGATACTTGTATGTGACAGTGTATTCAGTTCACTTCAGATGATGTGACAAAGTCCAGAGAAATAAAGCAAATCCTCTAAGTAAGTCATACATCTGATCAAGAGTCTCATCTCTCTCACTTTCTTAAATTCAGTTTGTTGGAATGACATTGGTTAATAAATTATATAGGTTTCAATAAATATGATCATCTGTATATTACATTGTGTGTTCATCACCCAAAATCAAATCTCTTTCCCTCACTTTTTATTAAAGTTTTTTTTTTCTTTTTAAAAATTTACTTAGTTCTTATTATGTGTAAGGCACTCAACCTAATTTTAAAACAACGTCTATGTTTGGGCAGATCATAACATTTATATATCTAGAAAAGTTCATCTTTTTTTGACACAGAAACATCTACCCGCATTTTCCCTTTTGAATACTGCGACGAGTATTCACGAGTATTCACGTAGTTAAGACTAGGTGAACTCTGCACGTTCTTCTTATAAAACTAGTCGTTATGTACTTGAATTTATGGTCTCTTAGTTGATATCAAGCTCTTACAGTCAAGAGGTGGTGTGTGTGGTAGGAAAAGGATGAAAATTATACAAACCTGCTTCTGAGATAATGATGCAGCAACTCCAGATACACCATTAGCTTCATGGGGCTTCTGTTACTCCATTTGTGAAATAGGAAGGTTTTAATTTCACGATCAGCTATCATATTAATAGTTATTTGGACTGTGAAATTAAATCAATTCTGTCAGCCTGGAATAACCTTAAAACCCTGATAAGGAAGCAGAGATAAGGGAAGAGAAAGAAATAAAAGAAACTTCTGCAGACACATCAAGGCCTGATTGTTTTGAAAGGAGGGGAAGTGAAGTCTCTGGTAATTTCTCCATCTTTAAACTCAGTGTTTGAGGAACTACTTTGCCTTTGTATTCTAACATTTGTTTGTTAACTGAAAAAAAAAAAAGACAAAGACAAAGACAAAGAAAAAAAGGACTCCACCCTTAATTTCATCATTCCTTCATATATCCTTTTAGTCTTTCAAATTTAATGCCAGTTTATATTAGGGCTTCCATTTAGCATGAATTAAATATTTCTGGAAAGATCATCATTGAAGGTAACATAAATGGCTTAGGAAGAGGACAATACTTAATTTAAATGGATGAATTCTCAGTGGTGGAATTTTAGGCACTGAAGTGAGGTTCCTGGAACATATGTGTGAAAGGGGTATGTAGAATAGTTTTGATTAAAGGGGATTACTAGTAGTTATCGAACCATGTCACAGATGTAAATGGTCCCTTTAGTTATAGTTAGGATAGGATTACATAGTATCTTAGGTATTCATTAGAAATTTTGTTCATCTGAGGCCACATCTCCCCACGATCTGTTTAATCCAGAGCTTACAACTCCTACTGAACTCTGTGCTCTCAGCTCACTCCTTGTAGCAATATTGTGCCTGGCATGTCCAGCTTTTGTGAAACTATAGGGTTATATTTCCTTGGGTCTGTATATTAGATTGACAGAGAAGTCATAGTAGGTGTACCTTCTCTTATACAGTACAGAGCATGTTAATAATATGATAATAATACTAACAATTCAAATTCAGACTCTACCACATCCCTTGCTTTTACATGTTCATTCTCCTTTGATTTTTCTTTCTGAATTTAAAAAAAAAAAAAATAGATTTCCACCAAGAGTGTGACATTCAATTTAAGAAAGTTTAAATCACAGCAATTTTTGACAACTCTGAACGACGTTGCTTAGTTCCCATCTAAAAGAAACTGGGTGTTTAAACACAAGCTTGGAAATTTTGCTTCCACTGTCCAAACCATCAGGTCCTAGAAGAAATTTTCTTTCTCCTTGAATCAAGGGCAACCTCAAGAAATTCCTTCCTCATTTTTCTGAGCTTTTCACACATGGTAATGCCTCAATTTCCTTTGAAATTACTGGTATTTTCTTATTCACAATCATGCTACCTTATCTCATAGGCATTTCTAGATGCACTTTATTATCTTATCATCATCTTAAGAATTTTCGTCTTTCCTTATTTATGAGGACACGGTCTTGCAATTACAAGTTTTCAAAATATAGCAATTCGATTGAGTTCCCTTTGTCCACAAATCTACCCTATTAGTTTTAGGAAAAAAACAAACAAACAAAAAAAACAACTCACCATTATTTCCAAGAATTGAATTTTGCTTTATTTTTCTATCTGTCTTGAGATAGTTGGGGTGCAGCTGTCCAAAATAAAGTAAGAATGATGCTTTAGGAATTGTTTTGTGAATAATTACTGTCAGAGAAATCTTGATCCCCCAAACTCAAAGCCTGGAAAAAAATCAAGTCTTCATTATTCAGGTTCTGTTTCTCATCTCCCGAGATCTGCCATTTCACAGTGTCCTTGGCAAAAAACAGTCTTTTCTCTACTTCTTATAAGGTAAAGAGAATGACCTCAAAATATTAATGACCTCAGGGAAAGCCTTTCCCCTAGTCTCCCTTTATAAGCATAACCACATCAGAGTACTAACAATGAGTTTTAATTTCCAGATGCCTTTTCAACTTGTTAAAAATATTTAAAATTTTTCTTTATTTGTTAAATTTAAAACTCAATCAATCTTTGTATTTAGGACCATAACACTAATCCCAAGTGTTTCAGCAAAAAGAATTGTTTTATAGTTGTTCATTGAATAACTGTGCTTAAATATACTTAAAATTATAAGATATTCAATATATCATATATTAAAATCTCCTTTTGAGTCATTTATTGAATTTTAATTGTTATACTCTTTTAAAAGTTCAATTTTATTGGAAAATAGTGGATTCAATAACACTATAGGGGTTCCCTGCTTTTCTGTTTAACTGAGTCTCTGCTGCTTTCTCAAGGTGGCAAGTTCCCTTCCAGCTTATAGCTGGGATGAATAGCAGTGCAGGCTTTTATTCTTTTACTCTCTGATTGTAAACCATTAAGGTTGACACTTGACCACTATTATTCTTTCTTATTCCTTTCCTATTCCTGCTCTTTCCTTTCTCCTTGCCTTTCTTTCTTTTTTCTTTCTACACTCTTCTCACCTCCTTTTTCCTTTTTCATGCAATGTCCAAATCCCATACTCTTAGTTCTTGATACTGTTAGAGGAAACTTTAGAGCTGCTTATTATTTGGTAGTGAGCACAGCTGACATGTTAAAAGATGCTCCATTTCATTCACAGTTAAAAACATTCCATTTCACATTCCAATTAGATATTTGCTCACCTTTCATGTTAATAAAATGATCTTTTTGATAAATGTCTCTTAACAAATCGTACCAAAATGATGTGGGCAACAATCAATTTCACACATTTTGGTAAGAGTTTAAGTGGGTGCTATCTCTCAGGGAGTGATTTTCAACATTGATAGTGTTACAAGTACATATGGACTGAAATCTAGTGAATCCTTTTGCTATAGATAATCTCACTCATGGGCACAAAGACACTCGTTGCAGCCCTTTGCATGATAATGAAAGATAGAAAACAACTTCAAAGACCATCAGAAGTGAGCTGAATGAATCAGGGATGGTACTTCACACAACCATTAATATATCTTAAGCAGATATATAGGCAATGGTTTCTAAAAAATGGTATAAAGTGAAAGAGTTCAGAATTGTATGCTTAGAATGGTAATAGTTTTGTTAAGATTGGAATAATATATATCTCACACATACTCTTATAAAAAAGTAATTGTATTTAAGATAGTATGTATTTAGCATATTTATGGTCTCAGGGTGGCCAAATTGCATTTTTGGTATCAGAGTAGGGAAGATGACCTACCTTTTAAAATATTTCCTTTGGTAAGATTTAAAAATATGTCACAATCATGCTGCATTAAAAATAAAGCTTTTAAAAATACCTTATTTTAGTAGATGGTTTGTTATTTACCTTGACATATTACTGATCTATATCCACAGTGTTCTGATGTAGGCCGGAGGGATAGTGAAATTCTTAGGGCAACACTGAGATTCAGGAGTTTGAGTAAGATGGTGAGTCAGCTATTGGGACAGTTCTGGAGCTCAGTGCTGTATTTCAAATCAGACACCACCACTCTGCCATTAACTTCAGATTCGCTTGCAGTTTTATTACCATATGACCCAGACATCCCTCTTGTGGCTGTCTATTTCCCAAATTTGAAAACATCCATAAAGATACATGCATCCCAATGTTCAAGATGATTAGATAAAGAAGATGTGGTACATATATACAATAAAATATTACTCAGCCATAAGAAAAGATCAAATACTGCCATTTGCATGTATGGATGGATCTTGCGGTAATCACGCTAAGTGAAATAAGTCAGGCAGAAAAAGTTGAAAACCATATGATTTCACTCATATGTGGAATTTAAAACTGAAAGCAACAAATAAACAAGACAAATAAATAAAAACTCATAGACACAGACAGTAGTTTAGTGAGAGAATAGAAAGTTTAGGGAATTTTCTAGAAGTTTTACAATCTAAAATATGAAGAAGGAAATAAAAGACATGCACAGTAGCTCTTGATGGAAATGAGCACGGCTAGGTACAAACTGTCAGTAGATGAGGATGTGAAAGACAACCAAACAGAAAGGGAAAAGGGAGAAAGAGGTAGATTCAGGGTAAAATGAGGCCAAGTATATGGTGATGGAAGGGGATTTGACTTTGAGTGGTGAACACACAATGCAATATGCAGATTACGTATTATTGAGTTATACACTTGAAACCTACATAATTTTATTAATCAATGCCACCCCAATAAGTTTAATAAAAAAAACTTATATGCCCTTTGTCAAAACTCTTCAGCAAAGAATGAAAACTTGTTTGCAGTTTTTAATGATTAAGTATTATCAAACGATTATCCAGATAGAGATGGAGATAGACAGACTGACATATTTGTATAGTTCACGTAATTGAGATATATGAATGCATGTAGATATGTACATACATTATATATATACATATATATTAGAGTGATAGATATGAGTGACATACATTAGAATCAAGCAACATGAGGAAGGTAATTTTTATCTGTTCTCTGCTGAATTTCAGCATCTAGAAAAATGTAGGTGTTTAATAATAAACATATTTTGAATAAATAAAAGAATTAAGGTAATTTCCTATAGACACAATTAAATAGTGTTCAGCACTATTTTATACGCAATTACCATTAAGAAGAGAAGCCTGTGTCTTGCTACATCCACAGTAAAACCACTGTTTTTATCAAGTATTTTCCAGAACTCTCACACAGACATTATTTCTGTTTGGTTGTCTTTCATATCCTCATCTACTGACAGTCTGTACCTAGCCATGCTCATTTCTATCAGGAGCTACTGTGCACGTCTTTTATTTCCTTCTTCATATTTTAGATTGTAAAACTTCTAGAAAATTCCCTAAACTTTCTATTCTCCCATAAGTGCCTTTTATGTATTAGATGCACATTGTGACATTGATCAGATACATTTTCTCCAAGGATTAAATAAAACAAAGTTAATCCCCAACACAAATCTTACCAATTTTGATCAGAAATTATGTAGAGCCTAAGATATTCAATAGTCCTCTTTTCTTCCTAGAGTAATTGGGAACCCTTTACTCAAGAAACGTTTAAAAAAATGTTTCTAAAATTCTACCTGATTATCTAGAATCAGAATGCCTTTGGTCTCACAAAGAAACTTAGATCCTCATCTGCATGCCAGAGAGCAGACTAAGTTGATCCTAGATTCATCCCATACTCTCTGAAAGCCACTCTCACAGGATTTTGACTGGGAAGTGCTTCTTTTTTACCTTCCCAGGGGGAGTATTTAAATATGAATGGTGCGAAATATAGGAGTCTGGGGAAGGTCCTTCCCTAAAGTGTCCCCTAACTTTTAATTAAAAAACCCAAGTCAGGTATAATAAAGACCTTAATATTCAATATGTATTGCTAGATTGTGGGGAAAAAGGTGGTCTATTCTTGTAATTCAAGGTGTTCATTTGGGCCACTAATGCCATCTTTCGACTAAAATAAAACACGATGGTTATCAGTGCCTGGGTCTTGGTTTCTAATGCCATTACTTAATAAAACGAATTAAAGCTTCTTAAAGAAATCAGTGATTCTAGGTCTGAGACAGGGAACACACACGATGAACTGGAGTATCTATTAGTGTTAGGAAGTAAGTTAAGACCTAAC
>NW_024354938.1:0-5017 GCF_902729225.1 Pteropus medius
TGGTAGATCTGGCAAAAGCTCTCTAATGACGTCCATTTTGAGCCGGAACTGCAGACTTTCGAGATACGGCTCACTTGCGGCAAATTGACGGCCCTCCCGGCGCCTCGGGGCTCTGAGGGCGATGCTCGGTCGTCTGCGGGTACTGGGGTTCAGAAGTTGCAGAAGCACTCACTGACACTTTGAGCCCCAGAGGTACAAACGGCGTCTCATTGCATTGCTCTCTGTATCCTCAGGGTGCAGAGCTCCAGGCCACCCACAGACAGCGGACCCAGGGAGGCTTTGGCCCCTCCGTCCCTGGAGGCCGTCACCCGCGGGAAAGAGGTCAGTTGGGGGACACTGCAGACAGCTGTGGGTCTGATTTCGGCCTCCGGGCCTTATGAGCTTTGCGATCACCTCTTCGAGCCTTTCATTTCTTCATTTTGAATGCGTCCACAGGGACCATTACGACCATCCCAGGCAGAAAGGTGACGGAGAGGGAGGTGTCTGCTTCCGTCCTGAAGTCTGATTTCCAATGCGGAAAGCAGGAAGGAGCAGAGGCCTTAGGAAGGAGCCCCGGGGCCTCTGGGATGAAAAGAGATCCTGCTGAATTGTGGCTCTGGAACGCCCGGTGTCCACACTCCCGGAAGGTGGAGGTGCTGGGAGCGGCCTGCATTATCTCAAACATCTAAGGAAAATACAGCCTTTTGTTTTAAAAATCACTATATATATATATAGATATATAGATATATAGATAGATATATATATATATGTATATATGAATATATATATAGAAAAAGTGAGAGAAATAGATAGATACATAGATAGATAGGTAGATAGAGAGAAAGAGTGAGAGGGAGAGAGAAAGAGAGAGAGATAGAGATATAGAGATATCTATAGATTCAGATACAGATGTAGATATAGATATATCTAGGGGAGATCTGGCAAAAAGCACTCTACTGACGTCCATTTTGAGCCTGAACTGAAGACTTCCGAGATACGGCTCACTTGCGACAAATTCACGGCCCTCCCGGCGCCTCGGGGCTCTGAGGGCGATGCTCGGTCGTCTGCGGGGACGGGGTACAGAAGTTGCGGAAGCACTCACTGACACTTTGAGCCCCTAGAGGTACAAACGACGTCTCATTGCTCTCTGTATCCTCGTGCAGAGCTCCAGGCCACCACAGACAGCGTACCCAGGGATGCTTTGGCCCCTCCGTCCCTGGAGGCCGTCACCCGCTGGAAAGAGGTCAGTTGGGGGACACTGCAGACAGCCGTGGGTCTGATTTCGGCCTCCATGCCTCTTGAGCTTTGCGATCACCTCTTTGAGCCTTTCATTTCTTCCTTTTCAATGCGTACACGGGGACCATTACGACCATCCCAGGCAGAAAGGTGAGGGAGAGGGAGGTGTCTGCTTCCGTCCCGAAGTCTGATTTCCAATGCGGAAAGCAGGAAGGAGCAGAGGCCTTAGGAAGGAGCCCCGGGCCTCTGGGATGAAAAGAGATCATGCTGAATTGTGGCCCTGGAACGCCCGGTGTCCACACTCCGGGGAGGTGGAGGTGCTGGGAGCGGCCTGTCTTCTCTGGTAGACCAGGGTCCACACAGGTTTCCTTCGAAAATCCACCATATACATATATATGCATATAGATGAACATATATATGCATATATATGTATATGGTAGATCTGGCAAAAAGCTCTCTAGTGACGTCCATTTTGAGCCGGAACTGCAGACTTTCGAGATACGGCTCACTTGCGGCAAATTCACGGCCCTCCCGGCGCCTCGGGGCTCTGAGGGCGATGCTCGGTCGTCTGCGGGGACAGGGGGTACGAAGTTGCGGAAGCACTCACTGACACTTTGAGCCCCTAGAGGCAAACGACGTCTCATTCCTCTCTGTATCCTCGTGCAGAGCTCCAGGCCACCCACAGACAGCGTACCCAGGGATGCTTTGGCCCCTCCGTCCCTGGAGGCCGTCACCCGCTGGAAAGAGGTCAGTTGGGGGACACTGCAGACAGCCGTGGGTCTGATTTCGACCTCCGTGCCTCTTGAGCTTTGCGATCACCTCTTTGAGCCTTTCATTTCTTCCTTTTCAATGCGTACACGGGGACCATTACGACCATCCCAGGCAGAAGGTGAGGGAGAGGGAGGTGTCTGCTTCCGTCCCGAAGTCTGATTTCCAATGCGGAAAGCAGGAAGGAGCAGAGGCCTTAGGAAGGAGCCCCGGGCCTCTGGGATGAAAAGAGATCCTGCTGAATTGTGGCTCTGGAACGCCCGGTGTCCACACTCCCGGAAGGTGGAGGTGCTGGGAGCGGCCTGCATTATCTCAAACATCTAAGGAAAATACAGCCTTTTGTTTTAAAAATCACTATATATATATATAGATATATAGATATATAGATAGATATATATATATATGTATATATGAATATATATATAGAAAAAGTGAGAGAAATAGATAGATACATAGATAGATAGGTAGATAGAGAGAAAGAGTGAGAGGGAGAGAGAAAGAGAGAGAGATAGAGATATAGAGATATCTATAGATTCAGATACAGATATAGATATAGATATATCTAGGGGAGATCTGGCAAAAAGCACTCTACTGACGTCCATTTTGAGCCTGAACTGAAGACTTCCGAGATACGGCTCACTTGCGACAAATTCACGGCCCTCCCGGCGCCTCGGGGCTCTGAGGGCGATGCTCGGTCGTCTGCGGGGACGGGGGTACAGAAGTTGCGGAAGCACTCACTGACACTTTGAGCCCCTAGAGGTACAAACGACGTCTCATTGCTCTCTGTATCCTCGTGCAGAGCTCCAGGCCACCCACAGACAGCGTACCCAGGGATGCTTTGGCCCCTCCGTCCCTGGAGGCCGTCACCCGCTGGAAAGAGGTCAGTTGGGGGACACTGCAGACAGCCGTGGGTCTGATTTCGGCCTCCGTGCCTCTTGAGCTTTGCGATCACCTCTTTGAGCCTTTCATTTCTTCCTTTTCAATGCGTACACGGGGACCATTACGACCATCCCAGGCAGAAAGGTGAGGGAGAGGGAGGTGTCTGCTTCCGTCCCGAAGTCTGATTTCCAATGCGGAAAGCAGGAAGGAGCAGAGGCCTTAGGAAGGAGCCCCGGGGCCTCTGGGATGAAAAGAGATCCTGCTGAATTGTGGCTCTGGAACGGGTGTCCACACTCCGGGAAGGTGGAGGTGCTGGGAGCGGCCTGCCTTCTCTGGTAGACCAGGGGTCCACACAGGTTTCCTTCGAAAATCCACCATATACATATATATGCATATAGATGAACATATATATGCATGTATATGTATATGGTAGGTCTGGCAAAAAGCTCTCTAGTGACGTCCATTTTGAGCCGGAACTGCAGACTTCCGAGATACGGCTCACTTGCGGCAAATTCACGGCCCTCCCGGCGCCTCGGGGCTCTGAGGGCGATGCTCGGTCGTCTGCGGGTACGGGGGTACGGAAGTTGTGGAAGCACTCACTGACACTTTGAGCCCCTAGAGGTACAAACGACATCTCATTCCTCTCTGTATCCTCGTGCAGAGCTCCAGGCCACCCACAGACAGCGTACCCAGGGATGCTTTGGCCCCTCCGTCCCTGGAGGCCGTCACCCGCTGGAAAGAGGTAGTGGGGGACACTGCAGACAGCTGTGGGTCTGATTTCCGCCTCCGTGCCTTATGAGCTTTGCGATCACCTCTTCGAGCCTTTCATTTCTTCATTTGAATGCGTCCACGGGGACCATTACGACCATCCCAGGCAGAAAGGTGAGGGAGAGGGAGGTGTCTGCTTCCGTCCCGAAGTCTGATTTCCAATGCGGAAAGCAGGAAGGAGCAGAGGCCTTAGGAAGGATCCCCGGGGCCTCTGGGATGAAAAGAGATCCTGCTGAATTGTGGCTCTGGAACGCCCGGTGTCCACACTCCGGGAAGGTGGAGGTGCTGGGAGCGGCCTGCATTATCTCAAACGTCTAAGGAAAATACAGCCTTTTGATTTAAAAATCACTATATATATATATATATATATATATATAGATATAGATATATAGATAGATATATATATATGTATATATGAATATATATATAGAAAGAGTGAGAGAAATAGATACATAGAGAGATAGGTAGATAGAGAGAGAGAGTGAGAGGGAGAGAGAAAGAGAGAGAGATAGAGATATAGAGATATCTATAGATTCAGATACAGATATAGATATATCTAGGGGAGATCTGGCAAAAAGCACTCTACTGACGTCCATTTTGAGCCTGAACTGAAGACTTCCGAGATACGGCTCACTTGCGACAAATTCACGGCCTTCCCGGCGCCAAGGGGCTCTGAGGGCGATGCTCGGTCGTCTGCGGGGACGGGGGTACAGAAGTTGCGGAAGCACTCACTGACACTTTGAGCCCCTAGAGGTACAAACGACGTCTCATTGCTCTCTGTATCCTCGTGCAGAGCTCCAGCCACCCACAGACAGCGTACCCAGGGATGCTTTGGCCCCTCCGTCCCTGGAGGCCGTCACCAGCTGGAAAGAGGTCAGTTGGGGGACACTGCAGACAGCTGTGGGTCTGATTTCGGCCTCCGTGCCTCTTGAGCTTGGCGATCACCTCTTTGAGCCTTTCATTTCTTCATTTTGAATGCGTACACGGGGACCATTACGACCATCCCAGGCAGAAAGGTGAGGGAGAGGAGGTGTCTGCTTCCGTCCTGAAGTCTGATTTCCAATGCGGAAAGCAGGAAGGAGCAGAGGCCTTAGGAAGGAGCCCCGGGGCCTCTGGGATGAAAAGAGATCCTGCTGAATTGTGGCTCTGGAACGCCCGGTGTCCACACTCCCGGAAGGTGGAGGTGCTGGGAGCGGCCTGCCTTCTCTGGTAGACCAGGGGTCCACACAGGTTACCTTCGAAAATCCACCATATACATATATATGCATATAGATGAACATATATATGCATATATATGTATATGGTAGATCTGGCAAAAAGCTCTCTAGTGACGTCCATTTTGAGCCGGAACTGCAGACTTTCGAGATGCGGCTCACTTGCGGCAAAT
>NW_024354939.1:0-469 GCF_902729225.1 Pteropus medius
TTCTAACCCTTACTCTAACCCTAACACTAATCTTGACATTCACCCTAACCCTTACCCAAAACCTAACCATAACTAAAACCTAAACTTAACCCTAACCCTAACCCTAACCTAATACTAACACTAAATTAACTCGAAAACTAACTCTAAACCTAACCTTAAAATTAACCCAAACGTTGATCCTAACACTAAAAGTAGAGTGAATCCTAACACTAATTCGACCCCTAAACATAACATTAACCCTAACTCTAAATTTTACACTAACAATAACTATAATGGTAAACCATTAACCAAAACCTAACCCTAACTTTAACTCTAAAACTAATCCTAACCCTAAACCTAACATTAACCCTAACCCTGACTCTAACCACAAAACTAAAGCTAATCTAACCTTAATTTGAGCCCTAACAATAAGCCTAAGACTAACCCTAACCATAACCCTAACCTTAACCCTAACCCTAACACTAAACAT
>NW_024354940.1:0-24094 GCF_902729225.1 Pteropus medius
GTGATGAGACTTGACTTTCGTGTAAAGCCTCGCTCACACTCCCTGCAAACAAAGGGCTTCTCCCCTGAGTGTGTCCTCTGGTGCATGATGAGATGTGACCCATCATCAAAGCCATGCTCACACCCTCCGTACTTGACTATTACAATTCTTGATGCTCCTACTCCCACAGATGATTTGCCCGTGTTCTCTGGATTCACTTTCTGGCTTGTGCTGGGCTCTGCCTCCATCATTCGCTCATACTCCCTAGGGCTCCCCATTTGTCCTTTGGGTGGTTTGGAAAAGGCCCTAAAAATCTTCCTCTGCCTGTTCCTTTCAAGCAAAGGTTTGGACCTTTCTTTGACCTCTTGACCTTCAGCTTTGTCATTCCAGCTGCGTGGGTCATTGTGCTGCTGCTGACTCTGATCCTCTGGATGGGGCTCCTTAGATTGGAGGTGTTTTCTCGCAGATATTCCTGGGAGGCTCTGAGAGGGGTGACTGCGTTTCATGTGCTGGCTGAGGAATTTCTGACCGGAGAAGGCCAGAGAGCAGGAAGGGCACGGATGGATCGCTGGCTTTGGTTCTGCTGGAAGAGAGAATTTTGGTCAGGGTGGATGCCGACAAGGCTGCCTGAGCGTATGCTCGTCTCCTGTAAGATCTGCCCACTAATCACTCCTGTTGTGTGGACAGTGCAAGCTCTGTCTCCCACAAAGTGCTCCTCTGAAGTCTATCTTTTCATTCCATTTTTATGCCCTACATCATCTTCAGAAACCCGGAAAGCCCAGTCGAGGGCCTTTTCTACGTATGGCCCAGACTACAGACTTTGAAGAAGCATCCGAGGCAGTTTGGCTCCTCGTGGAGATGGAGCGTCGGTACCTTTCCCCACATGCAAATATCTTGTAAGTTATGATGTTAAAGAGAAAAACCACAGGCCCAAAAATGGTGCCACACATGCTAATAGCCCTGAAACCAAACCTAGATTTTATACCTCATTGAATTATAGTTTCAACCTCTTCCAGAAACTTAATCTCTATTAATCAGTCTGGAATTTTCTGGTCACTCCATCTGGCCCCATAGGAGGAAGAGGCAATCTGCATGATAAAAACTCTCCCCCGAAAAGATGGCCCAGCTCAGGAATAACCCTTTCTTTTCCTTTGCTAGGAGTTCCCTTTCTTCCTGTAGAAATCTTGCAGTTGGTAAAACCCCTCAGAGCACCCTTGAAGTTGCAGGTGGACTGCTGCTGATTCATGAGCAAATCCAAGCAGATCTTCAGATTTACTCTGTCGAATTTGGTTTCTTAAGAGCCAGATCACTGTGACAGTGTCTGCAGCCATTTTATTCTACTGAGAGATGAGAACACTCTGGGTGACTTGGTGGAATTGTCGTTGGTGATATCACACGATGGGAAAAGGATCTGTTAAGTCAGGAGCCACTCAGCCTGGAGACCCACAAGCGTGGAAGGCAGATGGTGTAGTGGTTAAAGGGAGCATGGGGGAGTAAACCCGAACCGAGCCTCCCATTCAAAAAGACACGTTTGACTGAGGGCCCCTATGTGCCTGGATCTCCATCAGGAAGTGGGATTCAGATTGGACAAGACAGAGCAGTCCAGGTCCCACTGACCGAGAAAGGGTTTCAATCTAAAATGGAATGGGAGGATACGAAATGGAAAATTACACACACGTCCTCAAAGGATGGAGCTGAAGTGGGAGACAGATTTCTCGTAAAAGACAGGTTCACAAAAGACTAAGACTTATCTCCTGACCAGTGAACATCCACCAAGAATCTCTCCCCACCCTCAAGCCAGTGAGCTTCCTGCCTGGACTCCGGCTGGACTCCCCCCTTTGCGCTCCTTGCCCATGAACTCGGCCTGCTCCAAGCCCTCGACAGCTTCGCCTGTAGCATGCGTTTCCATAATTGCCATTCCTCTGCGATCTCAAAGAAACTCAACTTCTGGGAACTGGAGCTGCCTCAGTTTACCTCGTCATCTAGGCTGAGAGAATGTAGGACTCTCGCTCCCGCTGCCCCGCCTAGGTCATGAACCGCTTCTCTCTGTGTTCCACCGATCATAAAGTGAAAACATGTCCTTCCTCAAGCCTCACAGCAAGTAGTCGTACTTGATTTCTCATTCGATGTTAGCCCACTTCAAACACAACAGGAAGTCGTGTCGCACAATACGTCCCCAACCTTACTTCCCGCAGCCCTGGTTCCCATCCATCTTCAGCCACTCTGCCGTCCTCTCTCACCTGGAGACGAAGCCATCTCTGAAGGCCTTCCCCACTGCAAGCCTGTTTTCCAAACATTCGCAAAGCACAATCTTAGGCCAAAGAACATGCCACTCCAGCTGAAAGTGGCACCATTGTCCCATCTCACTCAGAAGAGTCCCCAGCGTCTTAGATGGATCATGGGCTCTACATTTCTGGCTGCTAGACATCCCTCCAACCTCCGTCCTTACCCTCCACGCTGAGACGTGAGTGGTCCTCGGCCAGTCCTCAAAGAGCCCACCTCTTTCCCACTCTGCTGGGATGCTTTGCCCACAGGTGTCTGTCAATGTTCTCCCCTGAGAGTGCCCTCCCTGAGCGTCTGCCCCATGTCCTGCCCTCACACATGCGCGTGACCCCGGGTCACTGCTGATGTCACACATGCGCGTGCACCTGTGCTTCCCTCCTTCACTCTGAGCTGCTTAAGAGCGATGACTCTGATCATCAGGTCCAGTCTGCATTCCCAGCTCCAGGACCCTGTGCAGCACAGAGCAGGAACTCACACGACAACTAACTGAAATAGTGAGCGAATTCATGTTAACATACAAATTTCATTTAGAAATATGGAGTAAATTCAGAAGAAACAGCAGACCAGGTCAGAAGAAACAACCTTGGTGACAGAGTTGGTAAGCGCTACATGCTGTTAATATATTTTGTGTATGAAATATTTTTAAAAATCAGGACAAAAATAACAAACATAAAAATTGTTCCTGAAAGTCAAAGGCATATGAAATGAATCCTTAATTTCTGGAGCATCTGATTTGAAATTTTACTGACTTTAGAGCAGATTTTGCTCTAAGAGTTGGACTGTGAACATTTCCAAGGAGAATCCCTTCCTTCCTTTCCGTTTGAAGAGCCACGGTACCCACCTCTCCCCGCGGTGAGCTCTCTCTTCCACTTGCTGCCCCACTTGATGCCCAGCTCCTGGCCGTACTCGTCCCCGTACCAGACCAGCAGTTCACAGCCGGGCCTGATGACCCGGCAGGTCCGGTAGAAAATCTGCCTGTGATACTGAAAGGCCACCAGGTTCTGCTCTTCATCATCGCGGGCACAGTTCACATACCTGGGTTGAGGCAGGTGGAAGGAAAGAAAACCACAGGTGACAAGTTCCCCGTCCGACAGATCCACGTCCAGCTCCTCACCTGACGCCTGCGGCCGTCATGCTCTGCTGTCGCCCACTGCCCGCCACGCTCCTGGGGAAACTTCTGTCCACACCTGAGCCTCGTTCACATTGTCCTGTGGACGCCCGTCTCCGAGTCTGCTCACAGTGCTTATACTGCCTAGAAAGCCTCCCCTTGCCCTGGGAGGCCTCTGTCTCAGCACAGTCATGCAACAACGACAGTCCCACACAGTCTCTAAGTCCTGAGAAAAGAGAAGGGGCTGCATCACGAGGCAAAGAGGCCCACGACCACCCTGTACTTCACCTCTCTGCAGGCTTCAGAACCCAGTTCTAGTTAGAATGAGGTCAGGGTGCTTTGCTGTCCTCACGGGTTAAAAGGTCCTTGTTTTAGGCTATCCTGGTGCTGCCCACTTCTCACAAAATAGGAAAATTATGGTTAAATATTTCTAAAGTCAATTGTTTCATGTTTGTCTGCAATAAATCCTCATAAGGATATGGGTTGTATGATCTGTTTCAGTAATAAATTCTATTGTCTAAACCAGAACATAGTGCTATATAAACGTCTGTTAGATAAAGTGTGAATCCAGGGTCCCCAGTGAATTGAGGGACCTTGAGGTTTTTTCCAGTGCCCAAATTTTGTCTAGCATAAAGATTTATATTTTGAGGACACACTGTATTTTATCTCCTTTTTTCTCTCAATGTCTGTTGACATGAAAGAGCACTGTATGTGGGGAGAACGGGAACAGAGGACTGTGGGGGATCACTGCGGGAGGCACAATGAGAAGGCAAGGGTGGGGGGCTTGTCAGGGAGGGGCGTCCTCTGGGGCCCAGACGCCTACTGGCCTCACCTCATCCAGTTGGCCCGGGACTCATCCTTCCCATCGACATACTCATAGCAGTTTCTCCCTTTGGTGATCTGAGGTGCAGGAAAAGAAGTTAAAGCCTTTATTGGTGGGGAGGTGACAGTCAGAAGAATTATTTAACTCTACTGTCATCAGGTGTGTCAGCCTGCATGGATTCCATCGCCAGCTGTGCCCACGTGACATGCTTCTTATTCATCACCTACATATCTGAGTCAGTTTGTCCATGCAGAGTCCACTCTATGCACAGAGCCAACCACATTATCCCCATCAAAGTCCCAGCCTGGACGAGGTGAGGGCCCACCAGTGCAGAGGGGAGGTGGGGAGCCCAAGGACAGGGCCAGGGGTCACTGCTTCTCACCAGCCAGGAGTACCCGCTGTTGGCTGCCTCTTCGTCCTCTGTGACCTGGCCCTCATAGGGGCCAAAGAGCAGACCCAGTGGTAGATCGGACGCCTCATTCCAGACTCCAAGCCCAGCCTCAGGGATGCCCGATGGCCCGATTCTCAGCCCAGGGGGCAGAGTGAGGGCTGAGCGGTTGGGATGCCGAATGTCCACTTCACTGTCCTTTACAAATGTGGGGGACCCATGGGCAGCACAGCTGTCGATGAAGAAGTTCTGACACTTCTCACAATCTAGAAGGCGAGAGCAACAGGGATTAAGGAAGGTGTCATGCGTGTCCCTTCACGTGAGAGCTTCAGACCGAGCCTGGGCACACACGTCACTGAGCCTCTATCCTGTACCCCAGGTCATGGGAAGGAGGAAATGATTGGGGACCAAATGACCAGATGAAAGTATTGTATCAAGACATAACAGCCTTCCTGTGAGAGTCACTCACACAGGTAGTCGTCATCCTGGGGCTCGCTGACCTCTTGGTACACACGGCCCGTCCTTTCTCGGAGGCTGTACATCTTCACTTCAACCCCCTTTCTTCTGAGTCCTAAGTTGAAGAAGCGTAGGTGAGTGATGTTGGTGGGGTCTCGAGTGCTAGTCCCTGTTTTGTCAGAAAACATGAAATCTCCTCCCATCAAACTATCACCTGCCCTTCTGTATACCCTGGTTTTTTCCTCCCTTAAGTACTGGTTCAGAGAGACTAAGACTCCACATGGACCACAGATGGCTGATTCAATTTTAGTTTCTAGCACTTCCCATTATCAGGTTTAACTTCCCAACCTTTCTATTCACAAAATGGTTCATCCACATATTCACTCATTCAGAAAATATTTGTTGAGGACACATTATGTGTTAGGCATTGAGCCAAGGTGTGGGCAAACAACACCAAGAAAGTATGGTCCCTGTTATCACACATGGTTTATTGAACAACTTGCACATGCCAAATCTTTTAAATTTAATTTTATGCTTTCAAGCAATATATGAGCTATGTATCCTTATCTTCACTTTACAGATTACCATTTGGGAGCTCAGAGAATTTATAAAATTTGCCCAAAGCCCCAGCGCTAACTTCGGATCTCTGCTTAGCTCAGTTTAAATCCAGGCCACAGCCCACCCCACGTACCTAGGCTATACTGATCAACCTTTCCAGAGGACTTAGAGGAACTAAATCCCCCATATTATTTTCTCTTACCCAACTTTTGTCTAGAGTGCTGTCTGGAGGCACTTGCTTTTCCAGGAGGGAACACTGGTTTCTGGTCCTGTTCTGAGCCACTTGCCTTCAGCAGATTTGCTATTACTGACAATTCCTTCAAACTGGGTTCATTGCTCAATGGCACCCTGGGCATTGCCTTCAATGTGAGAGTCATATATTAACAGATAACATGCAGATCTTTAATTCTTTAGGGCTTATGATGTGTTTTTACTTGCATGACTTTAATTAGTACTTCAACAACCTTTGTAAGTACCTGGGGATTATAAAGGTGATAGGAAAAAGAAAGGGCCTCTGTGTGTAGGGAATCCAAGACTAGAACCTGTGCCCCAAGGCTCTTTCCTTTCAACTTTCTCCGGAAAAGTAAGGGTGAGGGAGACTGGGACTAGAACAATGAAATGGTTGTCAGAAACATATCTAGACAATCAATAAAATGATGCTAAAAGTTGCGATTTGCTATATCTTGGAAAGAATATTTGTAATTTGATGAGGTGGTTCCCATCAATTAAGTTTGAATAAGGCTGTGCCACCAGCTAGTTCTCTTCAGTTTCCCAGTCCATAACATACTAATTCTATACTATTGTCACAGTGAACACGACACGTCATAATGTTCACCAAAGCGTTCTGTGAGCTATTTAACACAGTATGAATGTGAGATTACAGTCCCACTATCAATTTACCCCTCAGCTCTCTCCATATCTAAACTCTAAGTCACCAATATTATCTTCAGCATTCATTGACCCTCTTTCACATTTGTAAATGTGAAATCACTTATTCAGAAAACATTCAAGGGCCCTCAAGGGCCCCGAACTGGGCCTGGGACTTCTGAGAAGAGTCAGGTATGAGCCAGCTTCTCAAAGAGTTCGCAGTACATGGATAGGCAAACTAAACAAACAATTTTAAACTGCAGGAGAGTTGCCCAATTGGAGCTCGGAGAAAGAAGCTGTTACTTCCTCCTAGAGGAACAGGCATTTGAAAACAGTTCCAGAGACATGAATTTCTAGTGTGTGACTGATGTGAACTCCTTAAGCCTGTTATCATCTGTTATCATCAACCCTGCAGCTCCTCAGGGGTAGGAGATGCTTCCTTTTCTTAGAGTGCATGTCTCTGAGGCTGGGGTCCATACCTTTTTTCCTCTGGGACCACCCACTGTACAAACTGCCTGTGTGTCAGTGAGCTTCCCTTAGTCAGAGGGTCTTACATACCTCTCACTTTAGCAGAGCAGAAAAGATCTGAGGTTGAATGAAAAGATCAGTCAGATGAATGAAGTAAACATGTGTGGATAAGAGAGCGTAAACTTTATAAAACCGTGAAAGTTTTAGTGATTTTTTTGAGTGGCTTAGAGAAGGAGCTTTGGATTCAATTGCTATACCACTGGAAATGTGACCTCAGACATGGACGCAAACATTTCTGTGCCTTCGAAACCTCAGTTTCCTCATCTATAAACAGTGACGGCTATAGTACCCACCTCACAGGGGCGTCGAAAGGTGTGAGTGAGTTTAGTCATGTCTGTAAAAGAAAGTCTGAAATACCGTGAAAACAAAACAAGTGGCAGCTCCTATTGTTGACGTATTAAGTATTAAAACGATGATATTAGACACTGTTTAACAGATCAGGAAAGGATGGCAGCAGTCCCTAGGATACTCTGTATTTTCCCACTCTTACCTAAATTTGGATCCATGAGGAAGATTTTCTTGTCAATAGGATTGAGGAAACACTCACCTTCTGGTGTTTACTCTGTTCCACTCCAAAGGCCACCCAAGAAGGTTGGACTAAAAGATGATAAGAAATCAGTGTTCTGGTTGGTAAATGTTTCCAAAATCTGTAGATTCTTATCAGGGACACAGAATTCTGAATCAGAGAGTGATGAGTACAAGGACAATCCAAGGGTGATTGGAAAATTGTTTCTGAAGTAACATTAAGGCCTATGCTTCTATTGCGAGCATCAACTAATTTTCTTAAAATGTTAAAAAAAAAATAGACAAAGCCTCATCTATGCTTTATCCTATGCTAATAAGGTAGCTATTACATTAATTTTAAAAATAAGTTGGCCTTTCATGACAAAAATACTCAACAAACTAGGAATAGAAGGAAATACCTCAACATAATGAAAGTCACATATGAAAGGTCCCCTTCTAATATCACGCTCATCAGTGAGAGACTGAAAGCGTGTCCTCTAAGCTCAAGAACAAGGCAAGGATGCTGACTCTTGACACTACTATTCAACATTGTGGAGGAGAGACTGTTTCATGACGTGACTGCTGTGGGACCCTCGAGCTAGATGCAGATGGGTGCAGGCCAGAGCAGAGATTGCTCTCCACAAGTCCTCAGAGACAGTCTGACCAACCCCTCTCCTACGCTGGTTCCTAGAACAGTTCATTGCCCTTCCCCAGGCAGGCATTTCCCCTTACTTGGTGTGGGTCACACCCCAGTACCTCTATCCATCTTGCCCTGTTCTATATAACTCCTTAGCACCTGTCACGCTGCACGGAGGGTATCCACGGTGTCTTACCGCTGCCCAAGATGTGTGTCATATGTACGTTCCCTTAATAAACTCTTAATGTTGGCAAGAATGTGGAAAAATTAAAACCCTTACACACTACTGGTGGGGATGCAAATGGTTCGGACACTATGGAAAACAGCATAAATGTTCCTCAGAAAATTATAAATACTGCCATGTGATGTAGTAACCCAAATTTGGGGTCTATATCTAAAATAACTGAAAACAGGATCTTGAATAAGTATTTGCCCATTCATGGTCATTTCAGCATTATTCACAATATCGAAGATGGGAAAGCAACCTTAATGTCCAATGATAGATGAATGGATAAAGTAAATGTGGTATTTACATACAACAGAATCCTCTTGAGTCTTAACAAAGCAGGACACCCTGTCATATGCTACAACAGGGATGAACCTTGAGGGCATTACATTAAGTGAAATAAACCAATCACAAAAGACATATACTGCATGATTCCACTTAGAGGAGGTATCTAAAGTAATCAAAGTCATGAAAACAAGATAAAATGGTGGTTGCCAGGGGCTGGGGGGAAAGGAAATGGGGAGTTTTTAAATGGGTGCAGAGTTTCTTTCAGTCATGAAAGATGAGACAGTTCTAGAGATCTGTTGTACCACAATGGGCATATAGTTAACAGTACTCTATGTGTACACTTAAAAGCTGTAAGAGTAAATTTATGATATGTTTTTTAAAAATGAAATGAAAAATACATTTACTGGGCCGTGCATTTTCACTGAGTCCAGATAAGATGTGTAGATGTTTGGTAAACCCTCTTTTCACGTCAAAACCTTGTGGACACCCACACGCTGGGTTTGCAGATCTCTTACACTACTTTGAAGAGCCTGAGGAATCAGAGACTCATAGATGGGGAATCTCAGACCTAGTCCAAGTTGCTCTCTCCAGTGGAGGCAGATGGACTTTCTTCTAAACTCTCCCAAGCAGCAGAAGAGAAAGGGAGCTGCTCACTTCTATTTCATAATGACTGCACTCTGTTACATTTACCTGATGCCGTTTCTACTCTGTGACAAGTGGGAGACATCAGGGAGACTCAACAGCTGCCTGAAAACCTCTCCCAGAATCAAGACAAAAAATCAGGTTCATTTTGGGGTAGGAAGATCATGTGGTGTGATAAAATATACATAAATGAATTACAAATTTTCACATAATATCTTAGTCATTTCTTCTTCTAGGACATTTAATTCAATAACTGAACTACAATGAGATTAGTGTTGGAAAGATTTTTGGTGGATTAACTAAGATTAATTTAATTGCCCTTTAATTAACAATGTTTAGCAAAAATAATGATAAAAGTTAAGCATATAGAAAAGTATGAAAAATTATACTGAAAAACCTATAAATCTACTACCATTCAGTCTGATCGCAACATTCTGCCACCATGGCTTCAGATCTTTTTCTTCTATTTTAAAATTCAAAAACAAATAAACGAACAAATGACTAAGCAAGACACAGCCAAGCCATCTGTCAGAGCTTCCTCCTTCTCTTATGATGATAACTATTTCGAATTTGTTATTTCTTATTCATTTTCAGATTTTATACATTTAATGCTTATTAATGTATCTATAAAATGCATAATTATTTTACACATTTTAAAACTTTATATGACTAGCCCCTTAGTGTATAACATGCTGTTTTGCATATTGCTTGTTTGCTGAACAAGTAAACATTGTTTCTTAACAAGCAAACATTGTTTCCTTGTTACCTCCTTAGATGCGGCTCAGACCTCAACCCAGGTTGGTTTCAGGACTGCACCTCCAAGGCCTCCTGGCCACTCACCTTGCTGCCTTGGAGTCCATTCTTCATCAGAATCCTCAGAGTCATCCACCTGAGGTTTGATGGCCTGCCTACGGCGACACATGAAGGCTGGTCGAGGGGCTCTGAGACCTGGAGAGAAGCAAAATCTTTGTCCTGAAAGAGAAGAGCTTGAAAGAGGGACAAAGCACCCCCAAACCAGGGCAACTCACTCTGATGGGCCAGGAAAGCCTAAAACAAGGCATCCTGAGCTCTGTATTGTCAGTGTCAGCCCTGCGCTGACATAAAAGACCAAAATTTACCTCTAGATTGCTCTCCGCACAGAAGAGAACTGTAGGCAGATGGAGCCAAATGAATACAGGTGTTTCATGTTTCCCAGGCTCACCTGCACCCAGCACTTCTTGTTACCTATAGCCTGCAGAGCATCATAGTTCCTTTTCACATTCCTGTAACGAATTTTCTCCCAGTCTCCCATCTCTGTCCATTCTTCCTTGGAGAAGTATATGGAAATGTCTTTGAAAGCATCTTTGGCCTAGAGAAAATAATGGAGTCTACCAATAATTTCCTAACACAAGTCAGAACTTCATGCTGGGCCTTCTTCTCCACCTGTGTGCAGGGTGCAGACAGACCTCGGGGTGGTCTCTATGAAACAAGGATTAGGATTTTCTCTCCCTCCTCATCCTGTCCTGCTCCCTGAGCAAACACTGAGCATTCTCCTAGCTGTCCCCTGATACAGAGCAGGTGATGATGCTAGTGTCCTGTTCTCCCCTCACGTCCCACACAGGACCAATGGCCCATTCTGTGCACATTCACAGAGAGGGTCACCCGCCAGCGCAGGCCAGGAGTTGTGGTCCTCTGGGAACCAGCTCCTTGTCACCAGGCCCCTCGCCCCATCAGACCCTGCTTGGAGGCTGGCGTTGCTTCCCCCACCTCTCACCTTGGGCTTACACCCTGTCCTCCTTGTGTCTCCCTCAGGGGCTTCCTCTGGGGACCTGTCAGGCCTCATGGTTCGGGGACCACCAGGCAGACCGCTCCAGCTCGAAGGCTGCAAGGGCCCCTGAGTCTCCCAGCCCCGAGGCCGAGGTGCCTGTGGAAGGAGGAGGTGCTGAGAGGGGTGACAGCGCAGACCACCAGGAGGATATGGGGACCTCACAGGACCTGGGGACGTGGGGCAGAGCCTGTGGGTGGGAGGTCTGCAGCGCCAGCTCAGAGCAGCCGAACGCGAGCCGGGCTGTGTTTCTCGGCTCCCCTGGAGCTCGGCCACCTCAGGAAAGGCGGCCGCGGCGGTGGGGGAGCCCTGAGCGGCGAGGCCCCGGAAGCCCGAGGAGACGGAGAGGCCCGTGTCCCGGGAGTGGGGTCGGCTGACCACCGGCCGCCGCTGCAGAGATGGGAGGCGAACGTTCCTCACGGGGAGGGCTGGGGATTCCGCCGGGGGACGCTGCGAGGGTCCGGGCGCAACGCACGCTAAGCAGTCTCGGCCTCCACGGGGCGGGGGGCTCTCGGGCTGAGGCGATCTGCGGTCTCTCGGGACAAGATTTGGGGTTTTTCAGGAGGAAGGCATTGCGGATGCTCAGGCCGAGAGAGTTTGGGACCCCAGAGGCTGAAGAGTGGTAGCGCGCTGGGTTCCCCGACACTGAGGTAAGCTGGGTCTTTGACGCAGAAGGGACTGAGAGCCTCAGGACAAAGGCTTTTAGGGTTTCTGAGGCTGGGGGATTTGGTCTCCTGTGGGTGCTATATTTAGGGTTTCCCAAGGTGAGGGGTTTGGGGCGCCTCAGGCTCAGGGCAACTCGTGTCCCTCGAGGCTGATGGGATTTGACTTCTCTCAGAGTGAAGGGCTCTAGGGTCTCCTTGGCTGGGATTTGAATGTCTCAGGCCAAGGGTTTATAAGGGTTTCGCATAGCAAAGGCCTCCCATTTTCCTGTCACTCTCCCGGCACCCCCGGGCGCTGCCCACCCTGACCGAGCGACGTCTCCGAGCGCCAGCGCTTCCCGCCCTCGGGATGTGAGGCGCCGCGGAGCGCGAGGTGCCCGCTCCAACAGCCGCGGCGGCGCAAGCAGCCAATCAGCGCTGCGATCCCAGGGTCCTACCCGCCAATTGGCGGTCAGAATACGCTAAACGGGCGGAGCCTGGCTGTCAGTCACAGGCAGAACGCAGTCCCTGCGGAAGGTCCCGCCCCAGCCCGCGGGGATTGGCTGCTCTGGGTCCCGCGAGTGCCTGTCAAGAAGCCTTCGGCGAGGTTCGTTGTTTGATTCGAGCGCGCCGCGGTGAAGCGCCGGTCCCGCAGGTTCCGACGCCGCGCCCAGGTCCCAGCCCGGGGCCGGGAGCTCACGGCCGATGTGCAGGGTGGACACGGCCGTCTGGCCTGACAGATTCTTTGTTCCACCCGACTTCAGTCAGGGTCCCGAACTTTGTCCTAGGCCCGTTTGTGCCCTTCCTTGTGAAATCTGCTTTCAGCAAGAACTCTGTAAGCAGGTAGTGTGTGGTGAATGCCTCATTCCATCCCGGGGAAGACTGTCATTCAGTAAATTCTGATGAGACAATGTGTAGATGAAGTTAATTCCGTATGGGTCAAAGATTCAAACACAACGAGTGAAGTAAGTGTTTTAGAACCCCCCCGGGAAAATTTTAATCTCCCATAAAGAAGTGGCCTTATCCGTCGTAGGTATGTTTAAGTAAGGCGGGTCTAGAAAGGCTTCGGAAATAAGACATACTTAAAATCAATCAGAAAACAAAAAGCCTGGAAAAACCTACACGTATTTTGCATAAAAATAAGACATCAAATGCAAAGACGGGATCTACAGAGAAGGGTCAGTTGAAAACCTGCTGGCTTTCACAGGATAAAATAGGAAGAGTGTTTCTGGGCCTTTTGCTAGTTTTGATCACAGAAATGTAACGTGATTTCCATGTCTTGGAAATAAGCCAACTAACTGTAGATTTTTTTTATAATTACTGTGATAATAAAGAGAAATCTCACTAAAGCGGAGTTGAGGGGCCAGCAGAGGGCGCTCTCACGTTACAGACCCCGCAGGGGAACCCTCCCTAGGAAAGAATCGTCAGTTATGCGCCCCCACAAAAAGAAGGACAGTGGGTCTCCCACAAGAAACCGACTCCCAAGCTACTCAGCCAGTGAGATACCGTCATCACTATAAACTTACTCTTTTTCTCGAATGCACTTTCATTCAAAATGACCCTTCCAACTTCCTCCTTTTTCTCTACAAAATAACATTCCTCTACTTTATTTGCAGGACTTGCCTATGACTTTTGCTATTGTTTGCTTGTCCCAAATTATTGGCTGTTCCTGAATAAACCCATTTTTGCTAGTAAGATAACTGATTTTTTAATTTTTGATTTCTTTCCTGAGAAAATTTTTATTTTCTATATCACTAGTCATGAATTTTTATCATTAGTTGTTACATAATTACTGCCTTGTGCTCTTATCAGTGGCATGAGCATTTTATGTCCACGATTCACTTCTGTTTTTATATCATTTTCATGATTTACATAAGTACAGCTATCAGTGAAGGTTTAACATTGAGATGCAATATTGCATTCATAATATCTGATGTTTTTCAGATAGCAATGTAGAAGAGATTTAATCACCTTTTCATTTGAGTCACCTTACGTAAAACATAAATCAATAATTTAGACGTTCTAAGTCTCTAAAGGAGATTTTCCAATGCACTTGTAGAAATGGTCCCAGACAGTAAGATTTTCAGGAACAACTTCCATGTCCACGTCCTGTTATAATTTCTCTACCATTTTGTTTCCCAGCTGTTCGATGCATGCGGAAGGGGCGTGGATGAGATGAACGTTTTGCTTCATTTCTTTGACATCCTGAACTTTCTGTAGTTCCTCATTTTTTCTTCAACCTGTTCGTTATAAATTTAGCTTGGCGTCTGATTGATCTCTTCAACTCTCTTCATTGCATCAATAGTTTTTTTCCCACAGCTCTTGCTGGTATTTGACAGGTCCATTTCTACAGTTTTCAAATCCAAATGAATCATCCACTGTAAGCTCTTTACCAGCAGCTTATGAATGCTTTAGTCCACCTGAGCTTGCAAGAACTGCTCTTCTTTTTACGGTTTTTATGATACTTGGATTTGCAGAATCTGAACACCTTACAATCCTTAAGAATATCATGTGGTGGTCAGGGTGTATAGGCTCTAAACAGAAATAACACTTTCCATACACTTGTTGAGCCGCCTGGGGACCCACCTCTCAAACACCAAGCTTGAAAGGAAGTGACATTGCTCTGTCACAGCCCGTTTCATTCCCCCCACCTCTTTAATCCCCACCCCCATTTCCACCCCTGACCTACGGATGTTGCCATCTCCCTTTTTAAGAACTGGATCTCTGAAGGTGGGGCATCTTCTCCCATGTGCTCGCGGCATGCACCCGGGGCCTGGCACCCCTGGCGCACTCGGGGGGCCTGGTGCACCCGGGGCCTGGCGCACCCGGGGTATGGTCTGTGGATCCATCTGGGGTGCGAACCCAGGACCTTCTGCATGTAAAGCAGACGTGCTAACCACTACACTATGGAGCCACCTCCCTGTTTCATTTTTAAGGTGAACATTATTCAATGGCCCACATGGGGATCCAGAGGAGACCTTGGACATGTCCGGGGCTCTTGAGCAAGCAGGTGCAATGCCCACAGAGCCTGTTGAGCTGGCCGTTCCCTCGCCTACCCTGGTGTTTGAGGCTTGGTCTCTCTCTTGGATCAGAGCTTCTGCTCTCATTGTGTCCGAAGCTCTCCAGATTCTATTTGGGATCTATTTTAAGTCTTCACCCTTTTCTGATTAAAGCCCTCGTTTTGCCTGCAAGTACTCACTTGGCACTTCCACCTGACTGGAAATCAGGCTGTTCTCTTGGAACTGTGCTAGACGTTGGCCCGATTCTTTTTGGAACTGGCCTGTTTCTACTGAAACTGAAATGCCCAACAAATGACTCCAGAACAGAAAAAACAATATTAAAAATCTGGTAACTGTTGGTTCAATAAAAATAGGGAACTGTAATTTGGGCCAAATAAAAAGTGGTCCCACTAGAGATTCTGATTCTCACTCCTTACACTGTGCATACATTAAACCATCAGGCCACTGACAAAACAATAGCTCTTATGAACCAGTATTGGTGTGGAGATACTAATAAGGCCTCAAAAGGTGCCTACGTCACTGGTTCCACTTGTCCAAAGGACAGCCCAGGGAAGCCTGTGAACACTGTCTCTGGACATTTCAAATTGCCTAGTAAACCTTTTGAGGTTTGATGAATAAAGAAAAGCAGTAGCATATAAATCGGAGGAGTGTAAACACTGTTTTGTTGTAACTCTATTGTCCGTGAAGAGGGAAAGTATCAGGTAATATTAAGTTTTGTTAAGTCAATGCTGTATATTGTAATCACTACCTAATCATTAAAACATTGATTTTAAAAATGTGTAGCTACCAAGCTTCGAGATGGAAAAAATGAAATAAGATAAAGTAGAATAAAAGAACCTATTTCAAATAGCAAAATCAAAATCAAAATAAAACAACAAAATTCTCCCAAAGCAAAATAAAATCTTGGAAACAAATTAAAAAATTCAACATGCTAATGATAGAAAAATATATATAAAGGAAATGGAAATCATGTGTCTTTTGGTAGAAAGATTCAGTACTATAAATATGTCAGTTCTGTATACATTAATGTAAATTTTAATGTCATTCCAATAAAAATAGTTTATTTATTTAAATTTTCAAGCAGGTTAACAAGAATACATGTAAAATAAGGTTGAACAAGGAAATTTTGAAAACCATTAAGAGAACTGGATGGGCAAGCCTTTCAACATATATACATATATATATGTGTATGTATTAGTGTATATATATATATGTGTGTGTGTGTATATATATGTGTGTATATATATATATGTATATATGTATATATATATATACACACACACCCACACACAATGAAATGCATAACCTCATTAAATCTAGTGGCCCACACTCCTTTCCTTTCTCAATAATACCTTCACCACCTAAAGTGTCCAATTTGCACCCAAAGCATTCCAGCAGGAAAGTTCTTATAGTTCATAATATCATACTGTGTCATATAGTTACTGTTCTTATCTAGAGACGCCTGGTCACAGCACTGTTGTTAAGTTTTATATTTCCTAGAAATGAGGAGGCTAAAAGAGAGACAATCTTAATAGAAAAACATTTAAGAGAAGATTGTGTTTCAGTCACCACTTTCAAGACTATTAGATGTATGTTCTTGGAAAAGTTGTTTACGGTAACACTTTGAACACAGTTTTACCAATATTACAGTGTGGTGAGATCATCTATTCCTTGAATTAACACTTGTCTGAACTTTGCAAGCAAGTAGTACTCTTAGAAATAGTAGTTATACGTGAGCCTTTAAACGCTGTATTCGATCCACTATACTGCAGCATTCATTCGACGAGATAACATTCCTATCGAATTATGTGAAAGTGGCACATGTAGAAACATCTTTAATGTGTGTGTATTTGCATTACATGCTGAATACATACATTCATTGAAATAACACAGTTCTCAACTTTGCAAGCAAGTGGTAAGGCAGGATACTTAGCTTAGGAAAGACCCACTCCAGGATATGGCTTTGAAAATTTCCTCAATCCCTTACTTGGTCCTCTCCCTGTTTTGATTTCAAGGGTGAGACTCCAGCACAAGAAACAGCCCAAGGCCAGAAGACAAGACAGATGGCCTTGGGCCACCTCCTCCCCTTTTGGTGGCATGGGAAACAAACCAAGACCAGGAGACAGATAGCCTTGGGACATCCCCCAACCCCCAAAAACCCAAAGCCCATAATTCAGACGACGGGGGGCAGACTGTCTCTCTGAGCTCCCTGACTTTTCTCTTAAGAAACTTTCACTCTAATAAACCATACTCTGTTCTGCTTGCTATTTGTCATGTCCTTGGATTCTTTCTCATGGCATAAGACAAGAACCTGGTCACCAGAGCTCCAGGTTGGGTTCTCTCTTTGGACTACTGCCCTGCTGGAGCTGTCCAGCATCAGTAGCACTCCTAGAAAACGCTACTGCACATGTATATTTAAATTGTGTTTTACATGTATCACATGGTAGTCACAGCACAGGAATGTATATAAAACTGCTTAAATACACATATTATGATGAGGGTGAGGGTTAGGGGGTAAGGAAGAGGGTTAACGAGTTAGGAGGTCTGGGGGTAAGTGTAAGGGATTAGGGGTTAGGGGTCAGAGTCAAGTTAGAGAGTTAGGGTGTTAAGGTTAGGATTCGGGTTGAGGTTGGAGTTATGGAGTAGTGGTCAGGGGGAGGGTTAAATTCAAGGTCAATGGATCAAGGTTAGAATGTCAGGGTCATGGTTGAGGTCTGGGGGTCTGGAATCTAGGGTCTAGGGATCAAGGGGTTAGGGTCTAGGGTTGTTAGGTTTAGTGTTGCTAAAGATTACGGTTTTGAATAAGAAGTAGGAGTTAGGGTTAGAGGTTAAGAGGTTTGGGTTAGGGCTTAGGGTTTGGGTTTAGGGTCAGCAGTAGGGTTAAGGTTAGAGTTAGGTTTAAGCATAACTAGTCCACCTCCCCCTCCTCCCTTCCCATCTCAATGAAGCTGTCAGGATACAGGACACACCCAGCATCACAGGTGAGTCAGGGTTTGAGTTCCACCATTAATTTTATTTCCCTCGTCCTGATCTCTAATAAAAGAAGAATGCAATGTCTTTTCTAGTCACTGACTGTTTCAAGGTCCGCTCACCCTCAGTCTAGGGTTGTGGAGGGCCTCAGAGGTCAGCAGTTTCCTCTCACCATTCCTTCTGGGAAGGGGCTGCTGGCCCTTCTGTGCCAGGGCGGTCCCAGGTTCAGCAGAGCCCTGGCACATGAGGCACTCGATAGACAAGTGTGGATTTATATAGGACCAAGTGTGATGAACTGCCAGCCCCCAAAAGCAGCCTTCCTGAGTGCTGTGGGGGACCTCCTGGGACTTGCCAGCTCCTTCGTCCAATCTGAGTGAGCAGCAGGAGACAGTCAGGTCTCAGACAGGACAGCCCTTGGCCTCCAACCATCCAGGGAGTCATCTATGGTTCTCCAGCTCAGTAAAGTCTGAGTTCTGTCAACTCCAACCCCAGCCAATTACTGAGCTGACCATACTGCTGGGCATTTGAGTAGCCACCTGGGAAGCCCAGGCAGCCCCTTGGGATGTTTCAATTTCCAGCATTCATGTGGGTGAGACAAGTACCTCTTTTCTCACAGCCTCAGCTTCTGAGAGAGGTGAGAACCCTGCAGACATCTAGTGTATGTGAGAGGTGAGAACCCTGGCCTCTCTAGTGTATGTCATCATGAAAAGTAACTCTTTGCTACGATCTTATGGGCATATCTGGAATAACACCTGAGGGTTTGTCATCATGAAATGTTATTCTTGCTGCTGTCTCGTGTGTATCTCAGGAATAATACTTGAGCTCATGAAAAAATTTTTCTGTTGCTATCTCGTGAGCCTTTTGAAAATTACACTTGAGTGTATGTCATCATGAAAAGTTTATTTCTTGCCTTTATCTAGTTTGCATCTTGTGACTACCACGCTTATAAGTAATAAAAAGTTATTCTCTGCTGCCATCTGGTGGGCACTTTGAAAACACCAGGTGTATGTCATCATAAAAATTTACTTTCTGCTGCCATCGGGTGGACATTTCGGAAATAACAGCAGAGTGTTTATCATCACGATATTCCGTCTCTGCTGCCATCTGGTGGAAATTTTAGGAATAACACCACAGTTCTTATGAGAATACATTCCCGGGGCTATTCGGTGTGCATTCTGAAAATAAATCCAAGGCATGTCGGTATGAAAAATTTTTGTCTGCTGCGATTTCGTGTGCATCTTGGGAAAAACACAAGAGTGCATTTCATGAAGTGATTCTCCGCTACCATCTGGCGAGCCTTTTTGAAAATAACCCCTAGATGTATGTCATCATAAAAGTTTAATTTTGGTGTCATCTGGTGGCCATTTTGAGACTAACATCCAAGTGTTTGTCATCATGATTATTCATTTTCTGCTGCCATCTGGTGGGCATTTTGGTACTAACACCACAGTGCATATTGCCTCTCCTATCTTGCGTACATTCTGATAATAAACACAAGGGCATGTCATTATGAAAAGTTTTTGTCTGCCATCATCTAGTGGGCATTTAAAAAATAACACCCAGGTGTATGTCATCATAACTATTTGCTTTCTTTTGCCATCTGGTGTGCAATTGGGAAATAACATCGCAGTGCATGTCATGAAAAGTTATTTCTATTATCTCATGCGCTTTTAAAAAATAACACCTAAGTTCATGTCATTATGAAATTTTATTCTGCTGCCATTTCATGTGTATCTTGGGAATAACACAGGAGAGCCTGTCATGAAAAATTGTTCTCTGCTACCATCTCGTGGGTATTTCGAAAATAACACCCAGGTGTATATCATCACCAAAATTTATTTTCTGTTACCATATTGTGGGCATTTTGGGAATTACACTCTTGTGTGGGTTATCATGAATATCACTCTATGCTGCTATCCGGTGGGCATATGTGGAATAACACTATTGTGCATGTCATTAAAAGTTATTTTTGCTGCTACCTCGGGTGCATTTGAAAATAACATGTAAGGGCATGTCATAATGAAAATTTTTTGTTTGTCGTTATCTCATATAGTTAGAAAATGACATCTGAGGACATTTGGTCAAACAATGTTCTTGAACATGGACCTCTTGTGTGTATCTTGGGTTAAACAAAAAAGTACATGTCATGAGAGATTATTCTCTGCTGCCGTCTGGTGGGCATTTGAAAATAACAGGTAAGTGTATGTTAATATAAAAAGTTATTTGCTGCTGCCATCTGCTCAGCATTTTGGGATTAACGCAGGAGTGCACATCTTGAAAAGTTATTTCTGCTACTATCCTAAGTGCATTTAAAAAACGACTCCCCAGGGTATGTTGTTATAATGGTTTTTTTCTGCTGCCATTTTGTGTGAATCTTGGGAATAACACAGTAGTGCATGTCTTGAAAAATTGTTCTCTGCTGCCATCTCGTGGATATTGTGAAAATAACACCAGTGCATTTCATAAAATTTTTTTTTCTGCTGCAATCCTGTGGACATTTTGAGAATAACAGAGTGTAGATCATCATAAAAATTAATTTTCTGCTGCCATCAAGTGTATATTTTATTAATAACACCTGAGCGTTTGGTCATGAATATTCATTCTCTACTGCCATACGGTGGCCATATAGAGTCTATGTCATCATAAAACTTGACACTCTATTGCCATCTGGTGGGCTTTTGGGGAATAACACAGAGGTGCATCTCATGAACAGTTATTTCAGCTGCTATCATGTACATTTCAAATTAACACCCATGTGTATGTCATCATAAAAATTTATTTTCTGCTGCCACCCGGTGGACCTTTCGTGATAACACCAGAATGTAGGATGTCATGAAAATTAATTTTTTGCCCCCATCATGTGTGCATCTAGGCAATTTGACCAGTGTATGTAAAAAAACTTATTTTCTGATGCCATCCTGTGTGAAATTTGGGAATAAACAACAATATTTCTCATAAAATGTGATTTCTGCTGCAATCTCATATGTATTCTAAAAATAAACTCAAGGCATGATATTATGAAAAGTTGTCTGCTGCCTCTCGTGTGTATCTTGGGGAAAGAACATGATTGCATGCCATTAAAAATTATTCTCTGCTGCCATTTCTTGGACATTTTGAAAAAACACGCAAATGTATGTCATGAAAATGTATTGTTCTACTGCCATCTGATGGGCATTTGGGTATAACACCACAGCTCATATCATAGTTATTTCTGCTGCTATCTCATGCAGTAGAAAGTAACTCCTAAGTGCTGGTCATTAAAAAGAGTTTTTGTCCTTTCCCATTTCGTGTGTATCTAGGGATAAACACAGGAGTGCATGTCTTGAAAAATTATTCTCTGCCGTCATCTCATGGGCATTTTGATAATAAAATGCAAGTATATGTCAATATAATTTTTCAGCTGCCATTTGGTGGGCAGTTAGGAAGAACACCCGACTGTAGGTCACCATGAATATTCATTCACTGCTGTCATCTGGTGGATATTTTGGGCATAACACCACAAGGCATGTCATAAAAAGTTAATTCTGCTGCTATCTTGTGTGTAGTTGATTATAACACCTAAGGGCATGTTGTTATGAGAAGTTGTCCACTGCCACTCGTGTGCATCTTGAAAAAACAAGGAGTGTGTGTTATGAAAAATCATTCTCTGCTGCCATCTTGTGGGAATTTTGAAAATAACACCTAGGTGTATGTCATCATAAAAATTTATTTTCTGCTGCCATCTGGTGGGTTTTTAGGAATAACACTTGAGTGGTTTTCATCATGAATATTCATTCTCTGCTTCCATCCAGTGGGAATTTTGAGAGTTACGCCACAGTGCATGTCATGAAAAAATATTTGAGCTGCGATCCCGTGTGCATTTTATAACTAACACCCAGGGGCATGTTATCATAAAACGTTTTTGTCTGTTGCCAATTCGTGTGCATCTTGTTAAAAACAAAGATTGCATATCTTGAAACATTGTTTCTGCTGCCATCTTGTGGGTACATCGAAAATAACACCCAGGTATATTTCATCATAAAGATTTATTTTCTGCTGTTACCTGGTGTGAATTTTGGGAATAAAATCTGAGTGTAGCTTAGATACAAATTTGTTTTCTGCACCCATCTTGTGTTCATCTCGACAATTATACTAGATTGTAAGAAAAGTTATTCTCCGCTGCCATCTGGTAAGCATGTTAGGAATAACACCGGAGTTTTGTCATCATGAATATTCATTCTCTGCTGCCATCTAGGGTGCATTTAGGAAATAACAGTAGATGGTAAGTAATCAAAAGTTAATTTTTTGCTGTCATCTGTTGGGCACCTAAGGATTAAACCGCCATTGTTTGTTGTCAAGAATAACACCACAGGGCATAGCATGAAAACTCAGTTTTGCTGCTATTTGTGTGCACTTGTAAAATCACATCCAAGGGCATGCCGTTATGAAATTTTTCTCTGTTCCCATTTTGTATGAATCCCGAGGATAACACAGGAATGCAGGTCATGAAAATTTTCCTCTGCTGCCATCTCATGTTCATTTAAAAGATGGCGCCCAAGGGTATCTTGTTTTGATATTCTTCTTTGCACCCACTTCGTGTGAAACTTGGGAATAACACAGGAGTGCGTGTCATGAAAATTGTCCTTGTAGGCACTTTGAAAATTTCACCTAGTTGTACGTCAGCAAAGAATTTATTTTCTTATACCATCTAGTGGGCATTTGAGGGATAAAACCTTAGTGTAGATCGTTATGAAAATTCATCTTCTGTCCCAATCTTGTGTACAATCTTGGGGGGAATTACACAACAGTGTAAGTAAAAAAGTTATTCTCTGCTGCCATCTGGTGGGCGTTTTGCGAAGAAGATCACGGCACATGTCATAAAGAATAATTTCAGCTGCTATGTCGTGTGCATTTCGAAAATGATACCTAAGGGCATGTCGTTGTGAAAATTTTCTGTCTGTGGCCATTTCATGTGCATCTTGGAAAAAATCAGGTAAGTGCATGTCATGAAAAATTATCTTCTGCTGCCGCCTCCTGCCATTTCGAAAATGACAAACTAGTGTATGTCGTCATAAAAATTAATTTTATGCTGCCATCCTGTGGGCATTTTTTTGGAGTAACAGCCCAGTGTATGCCATCATGATAATGTATTTTCTGCTCTCATCTACTTTGCATCTTGGAATAACTTCAGAGTGGATGAAAAAAAAAAAAATTACTCTCGGCTGCCATCTGGTGGACATTTTGGGAATAGCATCCAGGTGTACATCCTCAGAAAAAGTTATTCTGTGCTGTCATCCTGGGCATCACTTGAGTAACACATGAATGTATGTTATCATGAAAAGTTATTATTTGTTGCCATCCAGTGTGTATCCTGGGAATAACTGATGAGTGTATGTCATCATAAGAAGTTATTTTTTTGCTGGCCAGTCCCGGGATGCGAGAGGGCCCAACCCACACCTTTGGCACTTGCCGCGAACAGGCCAAGACCCGCTGTGCGTTAGCGCGGCTGGTGCCTGCTGGCCGCCGCCTCGCTGGCGGAACCCCCGCAACCCACCCACCCCAGTAGGTGCGATGCAGGCGCGGGTGTCTCCAGCGCCCAGGAGGCCAGGTTCGAGATCTTTCGGTGGCAGACGACAACCTCTCCCTTTACAGCCATACCACCCTGAACGGGCCTGATCGCATCTGATCTCGGAAGCTAAGCAGAGTCGGGCCTGGTTAGTACTTAGATGGGAGACCACCTGAGAATACTGGGTGCTGTAGGCTTTTGCCGCCTTCCAGCCAGGGTGCCCCTGGACGCCCCGGGCCCTGCTCGCTCGCTCGCTGTCTCGGGGGTCCCGGGCAGGCACTCGATCCCAAGAGCTGCCCGCATGGCTGTGCGCCCCTCACCACCGCGGGTCTCCACCTACTCTCCTGCAGCCAGTCCCGGGCTGTTTTCTCTCTCCGCTTCGGACCCTTCCCTTCCTGGGCTCCACAAGGCTGAACCCTAAGGACCGCCGTTTCTGACACAATCTGGGAGTGCGCTCGCATCCCAGGGATTAGGGACCGGCCACCACCACCCGCCCGCCACCCGCCGCACCCCGCCCAGCTCCGCCCAAGGCCTCAAGTCTCAGCCGGCGCGCTTCTCCTTGCCCTTCTCACCGGACAGCCAGGTGCCCTCGGACCAGGTGCGAGGCCGCCCTGCACAGCCGGGACGGGAAGCGGGACCAACCAGCTGCGTCAGAGAGGCTGAGACACACGAGAGCGCGCGCGCGTGTGCGGCGAGAGCCGTCTTGCTCGCGACAGGCCGCAGCGAGCGGCCACACACACACACACACGCGCGCGCACACACACACATACTCCAGGGAGCCAGCGCATCTTTCCTTTCTGTGGCGGGACCCCGGACAGGACTCTGAG
>NW_024354941.1:0-552 GCF_902729225.1 Pteropus medius
CCCTAAACCTAACCTTAACACTAAGAGTAACCCTAACCCTAACCCTCAACCCTAAATTAATCCTAAACCTAAACCTAACCCTAACACTAATCCTAACTCAAACCTATTACTGTGACACTAACCCTAACCCTAACCCTAAATTTTACACTAATAATAATCCTAACCTTAACCATAGACCTCAAATCTACCCTAACTTTAATTTAACTCTAAAACTACCCCCAACCCTAATCCTAACACTAAACCCTAATGCTAAACATAACTCTAAACCCTAACCGTAACGCTTACTTTTACCTAGACCTAAATCTAAAGTTAATCCTACCCTAATCATAACTCTAACCTTAACACTAACCATAACGTACCCTAACTATAACCCTAACAGTAACACTAATCCTAACTCTAAACTCTTACCCGAAGCCTAAAGCTAAATTTAACCATAGCATTAACCCGAAACCTAACACTAACCTAATACCCTAACTCTAACCCTAAAAATAACTGTAACCCTAACCCAAACCATAATGCTAAAATTAAACCTAACCCTAAACATAATCCTAA
>NW_024354942.1:0-312 GCF_902729225.1 Pteropus medius
AAAAAAAAAAAAAAGAATTCCTAGGTTCTAATCTTGACTTTACCAGGTACTAACTGTGAATATGAGCAAGATACTTCTATGTACCTCAGTCTCCTTGTCTATAAAATGAAAATAACAATAGTTTTTCCCTCATGGAGTTATAAGAATTATGCGCTGATATGTGTAAAATGTTTAGGTATAAGATCTGGTAAATAGTACAAGCTCAGTGTTAGCTATTCCATTATTATTATTATTATTTTAGGAAAGAATAAAAGTATCCAGGTTAAACTGTTATTTCAACAGCAAAGGCAGACCTTAAACTTGGAAATTTTG
>NW_024354943.1:0-946 GCF_902729225.1 Pteropus medius
AGAGGAGCTGTGTCCATATAAGGCGGGTCAGCGGCCCCGGCACTCTGAGCAGCGCGGGCAGGGGCTGCCGCCTCCCAATGACTGGGCGCGGCGACATGGAGCCGCCCGCCGCTTTCTCGGGCTTCCCCGCCCTGCCCTCGGTCGTGCCGTCGGGGCCGCCGCCGTCGCCGCTGGCCGGAGCCGAGCCGGGGCCGGAGCCCGAGGAGGCGGCCGCGGGCCGCGGGGAGCCGGAGTCCGCGCCCGCGCCGGGCCCGAGCCGCAGGCGGCGGCGACCCCTGCAGCGCGGGAAGCCGCCCTACTCGTACATCGCGCTCATCGCCATGGCGCTGGCGCACGCCCCGGGCCGCCGCCTCACGCTGGCCGCCATCTACCGCTTCATCACCGAGCGCTTCGCCTTCTACCGCGACAGCCCGCGCAAGTGGCAGAACAGCATCCGCCACAACCTCACGCTCAACGACTGCTTCGTCAAGGTGCCCCGCGAGCCGGGCAACCCGGGCAAGGGCAACTACTGGACGCTGGACCCGGCGGCCGCCGACATGTTCGACAACGGCAGCTTCCTGCGGCGCCGCAAGCGCTTCAAGCGCGCCGAGCTGCCCGCGCCCGCGCCCGCGCCGCCCGCGCCCGCCGCCGGCCCGCCGCCCTGCCCCTACGCGCCCTTCGCGCCCGGCCCCGCGCTGCTCGCGCCGCCGCCGCCCGCCGCGCCCGGGCCCGCGCCGCCCGCGCGCCTCTTCAGCGTCGACAGCCTGGTGAGCCTGCCGCCCGAGCTGGCGGCGCTGGGCGCCCCGGAGCCGCCCTGCTGCGCCGCGCCGGACGCCGCCTTCCCGCCCTGCGCAGCCGCCGCCTCCCCGCCGCTGTACGCGCCCGCCCCAGACCGTCTGGGGCTGCCCCCGACGCGCCCCGGCCCCGGCCCGCTCCCCGCCGAGCCGCTGTTGGCCTTGGCGGGGCC
>NW_024354944.1:0-393 GCF_902729225.1 Pteropus medius
GCCCGGTCATCTGCGGGTACTGGGGTGGCGAAGTTGGAGGAGCACTCACTGACACTTTGAGCTCCTAGAGGTACAAACTACGTGTCATTCGTCTCTGCATCCTCTTGCAGGGTTCAGGTCCGCCCACAGACTGCGTACCCGGGGATGATTTGGCCCCTCCGTCTATGGCGGCCATCACCCGCTGGAAAGAGTTCAGTTGGGAGACACTGCAGACAGCTGTGGGTCTGAATTCGGCCTCCGTGCCTTAGGAGCTTTGCGATCAGCTCTTTGAGCCTTTCATTTCTTCATTTTGATGCGTCCCCGGGGACCATTACGACCATCCCAGGCAGAAAGGTGAGGGAGAGGGAGGTGTCTGCTTCCGTCCTGAAGTCTGATTTCCACTGCGGAAAGCGG
>NW_024354945.1:0-620 GCF_902729225.1 Pteropus medius
TGGTTTTCTTGGAGTGACACCTAGTAAGCCAGCCATAATGTCCTTTCTAAGAATGCCCATGTTCTTCCTCTGACCCTCTTCCACACATAAGGAAAAATGTGACCAGACCAGGGTCTCCCTGTCTCTTCTGTGACTATTGAATCTTTGTCTGTGGGCTGGGAACCCTGGCTACATATTAGAATCACCTTTGGAGCTCTCTGAAACTACACTGATGCCCAGGCCAAGTGAATTAAGAGTCTCTGGGTTAAAGTCCTAGTATCTGTATGTGTGTAACCCTCCTCAGGTGATTCTTATGTGCAGCCAGGATTGAGAACTGCTTTGATCTCATTGTTGCACAATAAACCCACTGTCTTTCATGTCAGAATGATTATTTCCTGTGACTGAGTGTTAAACCAGTCATTATTTTAATTTCTAATCTGGCATTTCATCCATGTTGTCATGGATGAAATTTTATTTTAATTTCTAATCTGGCATTTCATCCACATTTTGATCCTTTTGACTAACAAGGCCTGTATTTAAAAAAAAAAAAAATTCTGTTCTGAGCCCTTGCTAGAAGTCTGGCACAGAGTACCCAGTTATAGGTGAAACTAGATAAAAATGAAAATGGGATACCTAGTCAG